>NC_041391.1:584769304-584792442 GCF_002162155.2 Triticum dicoccoides | reverse complement strand
CGAAGATGTAGCTGGTGGGTCCCAGCAATCAGGGGGGCGAATCATTTTGTTTTTTTGCCCGGACGCACTTCCTTGCGTGCGAAGGTGTAGCTGGTGGGTCCCAGAAGTGAGGGGGGAAATGTTTTTTTCGTGAAATATGGTGGCCTGTCCGGTGGGTCCCCGCTGTCAGGTGGAGGAATAATTATTTTGCGCGTAATAAGGAGGCACTTCCTTGCTGCGGCCGTGGACCCAGCTGTCAGCCTCTCCACGTACAGTCCACGTCCGATGGAAGCTGTTCCTTGACCACATTGACCATGCCGCGCCGAGAGCACCAGGGCGGTGGACGACGGCGAGGCCTAGGAAGGGGAGGACATGGAGCCGGGGAAGATGCGGCAGTGGATACCCACGCGTAGAGGAGTACGAGGGTTCACTGGTTCGCTGCGGTGTGAGGCTGGCATCGCCGCAGAATAACAGGGGGTGTGGGTGAGTAGAGGGATGGCCTGGCCAACGGTGGGAGTAGTAGGTGGCGGTGAGGCCTCCGCCGCAGCACAGCCGGCCACGGGAGGCAGGAGCACGAGGCACGACCGGCGCTGGTTTGGGCAGCTGGAGCAAGAAGACTAGAGATTGGAGAAGCACTACGGCCGTTGGATGGACATCGTATGGTCACTGGAGCTAGAATCATGCATATTGACTAAGTTGAGAAAGCCCTCCGTCCCCATCAACTAATAGGCCCACAAGTCAGCCTGCCACTATACTGGGTCCTAGCTAATAGGGGGAGTATTCATTTTTTTGTGCGTAATAAGGAGGCACTTCCTTGCGTGCAAAGATATAGCTGGTGGGTCTGAGCTGTCAGAGCTGGCAGCGGGGAGGAGGGAGCAGGCAGTCCCGCCGGTTCTTGTTTGAGCGGCTGGAGCAGGAAGAGCAGAGATTGAAGAAGCACGACGGCCGTTGGATGGCCATCCAACAGTCACTACTTGTGCGTCAACCTTTTTTTAGGAAGGCCCCAAATATGTGGAAAATAGCATACAACCCATCTGCCATTATTTTTACTAAGTTACAGCCCATTTTCTAATTCTTAAAGGTGTTTTTGGAGCCCATAGTCTTTTTGTTAGCATTACAGCGCATATCGTGGCCATGGTTAAAAAATTATACGAAATTTTGCATATTTCGGTGCGGTCCGAACTGTTTTTAATCCCAAAATTTCGACTCACATTCAAACTGATTTTAAAAATAAATGTATATCAATATAAAATCCAACAAATTCTCCATGCATAAAAATTAATGTAATTTAAAATCTCGAAATGAAAAAAGATATTTGAAACTAATTGCCGGTTTGATGTGTTTTAAAAATGTACAGCCCATTTCTCATTACTGATGGGCCATTTTCTCGGCCGAATGAAAGCTCTCCTCATCTTGAAAGATTTGCAGCCCAACAGCCTGACAAAGCGACTTACTTGGCAAATCACAAAAAAACTGGGTTATGGCCGTGGACCCAGCTGTCAGCCTCTCCACGTACAGTACTCTTCCGATGGAATGTCGTTGACCACATTGACCATGCCACGCCGAGAGCACCAAGGCGGTGGACGATGGCGAGGCCTAGGAAGGGGACGACGCGGAGCCGGACAAGATGCGGCGGTGGATGCCCACGCGGAGAGGAGTACGAGGGTTCACTGTTCGGCTGCAGTGTGAGGCTGTCGTCGCCGCAGGGCCTGGCTAGCGGTGGGAGTAGTAGGGGGCGATTAGGCCTCCACGGCAGCACAGCCGGCACTTGAGGCAGGAGCAGGCGGTCTCCCCGGCGCTGGTTTGGGCGGCTGGTGCAAGAAGAGCAGCGACTGAAGAAGCAGTAGGACCGTTCGATTCAAATCCAACGATTACTGTTGCTAGAATCGTTTGTTGACTAATTTGACAAGCCCTGCGTACGCGTCAATGTAGTAGGCCCACAGGTCAGCCTCCCAACCGGTGCGCCCCAGATGTCAGCGGGAGGAATCATTTTTTTGCGTAATAAGGAGACAATTGATTGCGTGCGGCCAGGCCAGCGGAGGGAGTAGGGTGGGCCGGGGAAGCCTGCACGGCGTCACAGCGGGCCACAAAGAGGAGGGAGCAGGCAATCCCGCCGGCGCTAGTTTAGGCAGCTGGAGCAGGAAGATCAGAGATTGAAGAAGCACGTCGGCCGTTGGATGGACATCCAACAGTCGCTGCTGCTAGAATTGTGTGTTCACTGACAAAGCCTTGCGTAAACAAGCCAGCCTCGAAATCTGTGCCGTGTACAACCCATTTGCTATTATTTTTATATTTTTTACTCATTTTCTAATTCATATGGAATTTATTGCATCCCGTTTTCCATTTTTAGAATTGTCGACCATTTTTTGGTCAGTACCAGGGTCGAAACATTAACTAAATATGTGGGAAATTTTGAAAATTCGTAAATTTTTGCTGGGGAACTAAATATTCTTAATCCAAAAATTAATAGCCATACTAAAATAAATTAGTACTATGTCATGTTAAATCCAATGAAATACGTATAAGATATCAGTGAAGAACAAAAACCAAAAAAAACTAATATCCCATTTGCTATAATTTTTTAGGAATTTTCAACCCCTTTTGATATTACTTTTAACAGACATTTCCCATACTCTTTGGCCAGGACGGAATGCATCCCTCCTCATCTTGAAAGTTTTGCAGCCCAGTAATTCGGAGAAAACATATAGGCCTAGCTTGGGTATTCTTCAAAAAGAAATAGTGGGCTACATATTTTCCCAAAGAACTGGTGCATGAGCATTTAGCTTTATTTATTTATTTACTTATTTATGTTTAGGGGACCATGAGCATGTACCTGGGCCGGATTCATGTGAGATCCTCCCTTCCAGTTAATTATGGGCTTCTCTATTGGGCCTTCATCAGTGGGCTGCATGTTATCAACAAGTGGAAAATGTGTTCCGTACGAAAAATAGTATGAGCTACGTACGCTACGGGGCACTAAAGGATCGAACCGTGCAACGACTTCCAAAACATTGTGTTTGTCGTTCTAACAACACATTTATTCAACCAACATACGAAATATACTACTAATTGTACATTGGAAACAGCAACAGCAGCAACCAGGGCTGGGGATGCAACAGACACAGTAAGCAGGCCAGAAGAGTGAAGACGCAGCTCTCTCTTCCAAACCAAACATCAGCCATCATTACAAAAGGGCTACCAAAAAAGAACAAGTGTATGCATCAAACTAAATAAAGATCCTACTACACCAAGTGTCGCATCTAACTAATTGGCTCAGTTAGACGTTACTATTTATTAAGCTATGGAGATTGGCTGACGGCTTGAACCAGATGGGTGCCTGACGGGGGAAACTCCAGCCAGTAGGTCGAAGTCTGATACTTGCGACCCTCTCTCCTACTTTGGGCTGCAGAGCGTGGCGGCACATATCAGGGTATGGTGCATGAAGAGACGCATGGTACGTTGTGTACACACAGTTTTTCCTGATGAACGAAACCGCGCTGCCATCATGATCCTTGCCGTCGGTTATCTCCTGGTTAATCGGATATTTCAGTCCGACAAACAAAGAGCGTGTACCAAGGCTACTTACCAGCCTCCAGTCAAAAAATCCTAAAGGCCCAGAGAAGCTAGGATCCTGCTCAAAGACCTTGCAGTGACTGTGATTATATTCCGCGAAACAACACGTCCGGTACGTGCGAATGATCATCAATCTTTCGCCGTCGTCTGATCGAGCCATGAACCACCTGCAACTACCATGCCGTTTTTCTTTGAAAGGTTCTGGGATTAGGAAGGGTAGGGACACCAGGCGGCCTACAACATCATATCAAGTTGGAGTCAAATAAAAAAGGGCTCTTGATTTAGTCAATCTTAAGAACAACATGTTATGAGCATGAATATTTTTTCAGTAAATGTTGAGAATAATATAAGCAAGCCATCATGATATCATAGGAAAGTAACATACTGCTGTAACAGCCGTTTGTAGCGATGACTGGAGTAGGCCAGCAATACGTCCAGCCATAGAAGGAGTCGACAGCGTAAATGAAGCCCTTGTGTTCAATGGCATCAGAGAACCATGGAGGATGTATGATCCTGCGATGGACGTGCAGATTTATCCACTTACTGCAGTGACTTGTCAGATAGGCGAGACCGCGGTTGAAGAACGCAATTAGCCTGAAGTCTTTATAATTCGTAGATCTTGTGGGCACTTGGCAGATTACAACCTTGAGCAAATCAAACTTGGTATCATGTTGGCTACTGTAAGATTCCGAGTATTCTGGGCCGCAGTGCCAAAGCAGTGTAGTGTTAATCGAAGGAAGGGGGGTCAATCGCCGGGTGTAGACCTTCACGAGCATCCAGCTGCCGCGACCGTCGACAAGCACCATCCAAGATGTGTTCATACCGACCCAGTACATACCGTTAATGTAGTTGAGGCTGACGGGGATCGGATCACAGTGAAGGGGTTGATGCTCGCCACCCTACAATCGTTATGCTGCGTGACACGCCGTTTCTGAAGATCAGGCGGCATCAGCAAGCAAGGAGCTGGCTTAAAAAGCTCTGGCCTGAGGGCTTTGAGTAAACGGTACAGCCCCGACGAGCACGCGGTGAGTGGCATGGTACTGAGATTGTCCACACGCGAAACAATGAGCTTGATTACCTCTGTGGGGAGCAAATTCTAGCCAATCTTTCAGCGGACGCTGCTCGATTCTGCGATTGTTAGTGCTTGGGTTTCGGACGAGGGGGGGAGGCGCCTTGGCGGGGATGGAAGCTTGGACGAGATTATGTGCGGACAAAGATGGAGAAGCTAATATGTGCTGCGGGAAGTGGATAGGTGATGATGACTACAGCACGCCGCTTGACTTACAAGACACATACCAGCAGCGTAGGGTCATATCCATGCTAGACAACTTGCTTGAGTGATCACAGTACTGGTACTCCCTACAGTACCTATACTACAGTAATATGCCCTAGCTTGCTAGAGTAGAGTAGTAGAGTATGAATATGCTCTACTACTAGCACCGGAGGAGTAGTATATTCTAATCTAAAATAGTTACAAACTTCAATGCCCGAGCGTGGAACAACTACGAACCGTGCTCAAAGACCGTGTCTACGTGGTGTTTGGACTTATATGCAAAAAAAATAGCAAGATGCACGTGCATTGCACGGCACACCATCATCACCAACTCGGTTTTTTCTCTACTCCTACTCCTATAAAAGACTTAGTTGGTGATGATGGAGGCGAGGAGGCATTTTCAGCCGGGCGTGCAGCGGACGATGCAGCACTATTCAATTTGTTATGAAAAACAAAGAAGAGTAGTAGAGATAGAGACATAGGGAGGAGCACGAGGTTGTGGGAGATAAGGATGAACGAGGCAAGGCCTTATCTATAAATGTGGAGAGAGGTGCGGGTATCTTTTGTAAAATTGTCATAGTTGGCTTTCTATTCATCAGATATAGATCGGACGGTCTATATTACAAGATGGCAGGCATACCATCATCACCAACTCGGTTTTCTATAAGACTAGATATATATAGATATAGATAGATAGAGACTAGGGAGTACTAGTAAGGACACCATCTATTGCTTCGTGTGCTACTCCTATGCTCCATTCGGCGGCCACAACGTCCCCTACGGCCACTCCCTCCTGCGCTCCATTCGGCGGGCGCTGTTGAAATCTAGGGAGCGCACTCTCGCGACTGCTGGCACCCACGACTTCACCGACGACGACTTCTTCCCCGACCTCGGCAACCTCTTCCTCAACGACATGGGCGACAACCTCAATGCCAACGGTGCTACTCCCGTTGCACCGTATGTGTTTCTGTCCTTCCTGTTCGAAATCGTGGTAGAATTCATGTTTCTACTCTGTATCCTACTACTATGCTAGTCCACATGATTAGTATCATCTCTGTTATAGCCGTCATGATTTATTTTGTGCTTATTCGGATTAAATCTCGTAGTAACTTGCTCATATATTCAACTGGCGCAACGTCCCCTATAACCACTCATGTTTCATGGACGGCCTGGTCGATGCCTCCAAGGAGCCCTTCGTCCACTGCTATGAGTGCCCGATGCCGTTTTGTGGCTCACCGGCGGACATGGTGCATCACTTCAAGGATGCGTGCAACGGTCACTGCTGGCCCTTGGCGGAGAACATCAAGTACGACACGTGCTACCGGTTCCCCATGCTGGAGTCGCTAGAGGATCACCGCCGCCTGCTAGTCTCGGAGGAGGACGGCAGTGTCTTCCTCTTGATCGTGGGCACTGGCGAGGCCCGTGGAGGCCGCCGCCCCATCTCAGTAATGTGCGTCAGGGGCGTCGCTGCTGACGCTGACACTGACACGAGGCAAATGTACGGGTGCATGGTCAGTGTTACTACCCCTCCGGGTCGCGTGGGCGGCGACACCAGCCTCATCAGACGGACTTGGACTCTGGGGAGCTGGGACTATCCCACCAATGTGGACTTGGAAAACCCATGGCATCCTTTACCCGCCAACACGGTGCACGGGGACTCCAAGGAGGTTCACCTGGACATACGCATTATCAAGTGCAGTTAGAAAACATGTAGTGTGTGTGTGTGGGTGCTTATGGCCCGTGTCTTTGCCGCTTTTGATTCTGTAAGCTTGTTGTTAAACTTGAGTGGCTTTCGCCGCAGTCCTTCATTTGAACTGCTCCTCTCAGTGAGCTGATGTAAGACACTTTGGGTTTCATTTGATAATGGAACCAGGGAGGAGCCTCCCTGTTCTTCTAAAAAACAGTACGCATTATCAAGTTAAATGTTGATCATTAGTCTTCTCTCAATGTAATCCGCTGTCTAAGCAAGCGGAGACTTCCATGGAGGATCTTGCTCTATTGGAGTATCGCGCATGAATAAAAGTGTATCCGTTTATGGTTTAGTCTAGAATCTTCCATGTATGAATTTTTACTACAGTACTGGTGAAAGACTTACGATGAACCATTTCTTACATCTCCTCTGCCCCCTTGCAAGTCATCCGGATTTAATCCCTCCGTCTAGGTGTATAAGGGCATGGTTAATATTACTTAATAGTACAGCCAACTGTTGACTATAAGAAAGTGCCATGTCATCTGTAGCCAACATGTATAACAATCGATACTCAAAAACTAATTCTTAAAGATCATTTCTTGCAAAGCACAATAAGTGTTATTTCTTCACAAGTTTTGGATGCAGGTTGAACAGTTGAACGCTTTTGTTTGCAAAAGATACCTTTTTATCTATTTCACCCGGATGTTTGTGAGCTCTAGAGATGAGATAATACCCGAAGAAACCTATTGATACCCGTTACACATGAGATGACCCCCACATGCTTTGTCAAAATAAACAACTCCCCGATCAATGCATTTCCCTCTTCGGTGCAACGCACGGGCACCTTACTACTATAGATTAGTACGACCAAAAATTGAACTAACATTATATATAGTACGATAAATACTAATGCATGTCACCTAAAATTATATCATTCAAAACTATGTTCAAATACGAATCCAACGATATAGTTTTTGTTGACATGCACTAACATTTTGTTAGTTAAATCTTCAGTCAAATTCAATGGAGGACTAATAAACCACGACCGATGTAGTACAAGTGTAGAGGGCGGCGTTGCACAGGAGTCTCACCTCTCACCCCGCTCGTGGCGCGGCAGTAAAGCCGTCATATCACAAAACCCAACCACTCCGAGTAATAAGTGGCCTGGTAAAATAAACAGACAAGCAACCATCACATCCCTCCGTCTTTTTTGCATTTCATCTCTCTGCATGTACTTTCTCCGGTTCATCTACCACACTCGATCCCTAGCTACTACTCCTAGGGCCAGTTCTTTTGGCAGCTTCCCCAGCTGTTCCCACAAGACTAGTCACAGTGTAGAGTAACAATAAGGCGCCTCACTCATTTATTTGGGCCTCTAAACTACTACTCCGTCCTGGTTTATTCCTCACCATTGTAATTTGTGCTAAATTTTGACCAAAGATTTAACTGATAAAATGTTACTCAAAACACTTAGGCGCGGTGCATCTAGGTGTGTAAGTCGCCTTACGAAAACCAAATAATCCCAAAACACTTGGGCGCGGTGCATTAACTTCTACCTCGTTTCTTGTTTCTTGACATATCAACCAATAAGAGATAAAGAGTGTGCATGCTTTTAATGACTTGAGATATCAAACACGACATGCAGTGGTTAGTTCATTGTATGCAATACTATTAATTAGCAAATACTACCTTCGTCCGAGTTTATTGATCTCCATTGTATTTCGTGCCAAATTTTGACCATAGATTAAATTAACAAAATCTTCATGCATGTCACCAAACATTATATTTTTGAAAACTAGGTTCAAATACGAATCCAATGAGATAATTTTTCTTGACATACATTAACATTTTGTTAGTTAAATCTTTAGTCAAAATTTGGCACAAACTACAAAGGGGACCTATAAAGCAAGACGGAGGTAGTAAACATTAATGTTTCTCATTTTCTCCTCCTCCTTGGTCACGGTGCACAGCCTAAGATGACTTACTCGCCTAGACGGATGGAGTAGTGCATGTGACATGCACTAACATTTCATCAGTTAAATTTATGATCAAAATTTGACACAGATTACAATGGGGACCAATAAACCAGGACGGAGGTAGTAGTTATGGGATTACTAATCTAGAAGCCTAAAAGAACTGGCCCCTGGTACTCCTACTAGTAGTAGTACTCAAGTTGGAATTCCAATTGCACGACACAACTTGTTAGGCAAAAAATTCAATACAGGGTGTAGGAAGCGGTTTGGGAATTTGCATGCCTTTCCAACCAATGAGATACTCCATACAAAGTACAACAGAGAAATAACCACAGAGAAGGAAGCTAAAAGTAAACAATCAAACGAGCATTTTTGCATTTGTTTTGCATTGAATCGTTTCACAAGCTTGACTAGTGCCGTTTTTCTACTTTTACAAAAACCGCATCATAATGTTAAAACGTGCATTTGCACGTACATAAGTAATAGTAGTACTCCCTCCGTCTAGGTGTACAAGTCTTCCCTCCTTCTTGGTCACCGTGCACAACGAAAGATGACTTATTGACCTGGATGGAGGGAGTAGCACAGTCTGCAAGCATATATCTAGAGAGACGTGTAGTCCGATAGTATATAGTAAAGTTTGTGCTATATGCACGTTCTTGCAAAATGCGTAATAATACACAACGGTTCCAAACTTTCCCTTTTACATACTTAATTAAGGACGCTAAAAATTCCTGAACGTTCGGGATTTATGATTTGCGTCCCAAAACTAATGAGATCGCCTTACGAAACAAAAATTATACTCCTCCTAAAAGCCACGGCGCTTGCAGGAGCGCTTGCGGCGCACCACGAGTGCCCTGGTGCACGGCCATTTCCAAGCGCGCCGACACAACGCCTCTTCCAAAGCCTCGCAACTCATGAGGTGTTGATTGGCGGCTTGCCGGCGGGCGAGCGCGATCTCACTAGTGTGGTGATCCGGCGCCAACAGGTACTCCTCCTGGCTGGAAGCGTGCACCCGGTCCACGTACCGCCAAGCGTAGATGAGGCGCATGGGCCCGACTGCACTCAGGGTGTCGGCACGGGCGTCCTCCGCCACCCTCACGGCCCTCGCACAAGCCTTCTGCCAAAGAGCCAATTGCCTGACTCTCTCGGACGCGACATAGGCCTCCCAGGCAGCTTGTCGCGTGGTGCGCTTCTCTTCCTCGGCCTTCTTCTCCACCTCTATTTTGGCGCGCTCTGCTGGAGGCAAAGCCTCCCACAAGGCAACATCCATTTCTTTCCAAAGCTCCTCAAGGCTCGGGGCTCGGCGGGCGGCACGGCGTTCTCCTCGTAGCGGGGAGCCGATGCGTCCTCCAACGCGCGTGCTGGCAGGATTGGGAACGCCAATGCGTCCACCTCGACGCGTCGTGGCGAGGAGCGGAACACCGACGCGTCCTCCTCGACTAGTGGCGGTGAGGAACGGAATGGCGACCCGTACTCCTCGACTAGTGGCGGCAAGGAACGGAACGGCGACGCGTCGCATCATGGCGAGGAGCGGAACGCCGATGCGTCCTGCTCGACTAGTGGCAGCGAGGAATGAAACAGCGACGCGTCCTCCTCGACTAGT
Organism: Triticum dicoccoides; assembly: GCF_002162155.2. Lineage (NCBI taxonomy): Eukaryota > Viridiplantae > Streptophyta > Magnoliopsida > Poales > Poaceae > Triticum > Triticum dicoccoides. The sequence continues at coordinate 584,782,351 of NC_041391.1, read as the reverse complement.
GGCGGCGAGGAACGAAACGGTGACGCGTCGCGTAGCGGCGAGGAGCGGAACACCGACACGTCCTCCTCGACTAGTGGCAGCGAGGAACGGAACGGCAACGCGTGACCGTCCGCGCGGTGCAGCGAGGGGCTCCTAGGGCTTGGGAGGGGCAATGCCATGGTGGTCTACGTGAGAGGGAGGGGGAGGAGATAGCGATGAACGTGAACGTGAGGGGGAGGAGATAGCGATGTCCTGGGAGGCGCAGTATTTATAGCGAGCAATGGCACACCTACATAAGATATGGACTAAGCTGCACTGACTTAACTGCAGGTCCAGTTGCATCACTGACATGTGGGCCAGTACCCTGCTGGGCCCATATGTCAGTGACCCAATGCACCTAAAGTTAAGTAAAAGCTACGTGGGCATATTTGTTGGAGTAAATTACGGGGGAGCGAAGGGATGGAAATATTGCTGGTCACAATGGATTGGACGAGTGTGGGGGGAGGAGAGTCATGCATGTAGATTTTTTCACACGGGGTAGAGTGGTGGGACAGCCGGAGGGAGAAGGAGAGTTTGGCAGGCATATTGTTTCCACACATGGAGAGGAAAAGATTTGGAGACGAACGGGCTTCCTGCAGGTATGGGGAACGGTGCATAATAAGTCATCTTGCATGTCGGGCTAGGTATAGTCTCAAGTCATTAAAAACATACACGCCCCACACATGTTCATATTTCAAGGTGCACTAAATTATTGCATGTGATGATTAAGGCTGGCCATAATGGTGGTATCTTAGCTGGTATCATGCACACGGGAATAGCAAACATGCTGACGTGGCAAAGAATTAAAGAAGAGAGGGGGGTTAGAGTAACTAGTGTTCGTGCATGCATTGGTAAACACATTTTTTTGTGAAGAACGACAACATTAGTTGAGTACTTTTGCAGACTTCAAAAACTATTCCACCGCCTCTACTATCTTGCTAAGAGTAGGTGAAATTTTTGAGTCGAGCCCTTTAAACTAGAAGGGAGGTAGTGGTACTCTAATAGCTAGGTGTGTAAGTCATCTTACAAAAACCAAATAATCCCAAAACACGTAGGTGCGATGCATTAACTTCTACCTCGTTTCTTGTTTCTTGACATATCAACCAATAAGAGATGAGGGTGTGCATGCTTTTAATGAACTGAGACTATCAAACATGACATGCAGTGGTTAGTTCATTGCATGCAATACTATTTAATTAGCAAATAAACATTAATGTCTCTCGTTTTCCCCTCCTCCTTGGTCAGGGTGCATAGCCTAAGATGACTTACTCACCTAGACGGAGGGAGTATCAACATTCACAATGTCAAATCAATATTTTTACACTCATTATAAAGCATAGTTCTTATACTCATTATAATCAGTATTGTAGATATTGATATTTTTAGTATAAATTTGGTCGTGGGATTTCATTGATGAATGTCAAAGCATGGAGGAAGCGGAGCTTAGGGCTTGCATTGCCGGGCTCTACATAGGTATTTCTCTTCATAATCCTGTAATTTTAGAGACTGGTTGCACTTTTGTGGTAGCGTCTCTTGCATCGGGGGACTATGACAGGTCTGCTAGGCGTGACCTGAAGATGAAAGTGTTGAGCATCTCGAAGTTGATCAACAATCTTCTATTGTCAAAGATTAGCCGTTCGGCCAATAAGGTGGCACACTTAATCGCTAAGTATAGCTTTGACAATTGATTAGATGGTATTCTTGTAAATAATGTACCGCCCTGTGTGGTGAATATTGTATCGAATGAGTGTACTAGTGTGGCTGGTTAATTAATATAAGTTGGTGTTCAAAAAAGTATAAATTTGGTCAAACAATTTGCAAACGATTGACGGGAGTAAAAAGGACCAGAGGGAATATCATGCATGCGGAGTAGGCAAAATAAATTGCTCATTTATAGCCGGTCGAAGTCTAAAAGGGCGCAACCGCGCGAGGGAGGCGAAGGTCGTGGGAGGCATGACGGTTGACGGAATTAAGTGAACTTACATCCACACGCCGGCATGGCGTGCAAACAGGCAGAAGCTATACCGTCAGGCCTACGATATGGGTCTAGTAGACATGACATCTAGTGGGTCCCGCATAGTTCTCGAGAACTCTTTGGGGGCTTGCAGCCGTTTATCCACCAGGCAAGCCAGCAACCCCACGCTGCTCGCACGCCCTACTCGGCCCCGTCTTCTACTACCTCACAACAATTCGCTCCCAGTCATCCCGTCCTTCCACATTTGGTTGCTCCCAGTTTTTGCGGGGTACAACAGTTCAACTTCTCCTAACCCTCCTCCAAAATCCATGGCCTCCCAAATCTCCATGGTCGCCACTGAGTACCAGGTTAGAGCCATCACCGGCGATCAGTTCATCGTCATCTACACACGTGGATCCACGACGGTGAAAGCATGGCTTGCTCGCTTCCTACGCATGTTCAACAGTTCAATGGATGAGTGGGTCGCTGGGCTAGATGTTGAGTACACCACAGTCCTGGGACGAGAGAAGGATCTAAAGGACGAAGAGAGGAAGAAGCCCGCAGTGATCCAGGTTTGCATACATAACGTTTGCTTGGTCTACCACATATGCCATGCCGACATTGAGTGCCATGATTTTAAGAACTTCCTCAAGGACAAAAGAGTGAAATTCGTTACTGTAGGCTTTAAGAACGACAGGGATGTCCTGCGTCCGATAGGTCTCGTTGTACGCCATCCCTTCGATCTCCAGAAGGCAAGCCTGGCATCCTCCTCTCAACCTTCAATGCGGACCCTGGCAGCAGCCATGATTGGTCCTTCGTACGCTAAACTGAAGAAACCTCATCACGAGTTTCATCATGCATGGGAGTCGAAGACATTAGATGAAGATCACATCCTGTACGCAGCAATGGATGCCTACCTTTGTTTAAATATCTACAAGGGTTGGATGAAGAAGAAGAGCCTAGTGTCCAGTTCAAGCAAAGAAGTGTCAGCGAAGAGGAAGAGGAAGAGGGACGAGGACGAAGTCGAGGACGTGGACTCAGACTCCGAGTAGGTGCCAGTGTCGTCGCTCACGCTAGTTCTATTGCAGTGTCAAGCAGACTAGTTACTTAGTTTATTTTCAAGGGTGTGTTGTGCTGAGGCCCTAGCAAAACTATGTTTATGTTCTTTCTCGTTATTTGAACTCTTTAGTACGTACAGTAGTACTAGTACTATGTCTTACTACTGTTCTTCTAGCAGTTGGTACTACTACTCGTATCTTCGTGTTCCTACTGTACTTAATACGTTCATACTAGTAGTATAATTTGGGTCAGTCGATTTGTGAAAGAAGTTCGACAGAGCGAAGGAAGAAGACGGCAGAAGAAGTGGAAGAAGCCCTTCTAGCCATCCATGTTGCATCAAACGGCTCACATGAGTCGACTGACCCAAATTGCTCCTTCAGATTGCAGGATCCACGTGGCATTCAAGGTCTCGAAGGTAGATTCCGCGTCCGCACCCGGTTTGCAGGCTCGACACGCGCGCGACTGGCTTCCGCCGCGACAGCCACCATGCGCGCATCCTCCACGCGGTCGGAGACGACAATGACACGCTAGTTCCTCCTCGCCGGCGTGCTGGAGCACGTGCTCGTCCTCCTCTTTGTACGTTGTGTGCATAGACGCGGCTCCACCAGCTGCTCGCATGCTTGGCAGCGTGGCGGCATGGCGAGGAGGGACTGCAGACGACGTGAGCGGGCGAGCCTTCGGCTTCATGGCACAGGGATGGCAGCGACACGGCGGAGATGGGCGAGAAATTGTTGGCCGGAGCAGGCGGCCGTCGTCATGCGCAACAGCGGCGGTGGCATATTGATGAGTGCGCGTGTGGGAGCTTACTTTAGTTTTATATAAGGTTGGTCAAACTTAAAAGAAAACCGTACTAGTACACGTAAACATTAGACTTAGGCAGCGCTTTTTTTTGAAGTTAGTACCACAGCTACGATACGGAATCCTATGCAAGCGCGTGAACAGCGGCCGCGCGGTCAATCGAATGGTGCGTCACTGTGTCGCGCTCGAAGGACATCCACCGAACCTTTTTGTGTGTGTGAAAACAATCCTCGAATATTACTCAACTTTTTTTCCTAGGAAAGTTCTTGATGCTGTAATATTTCCATATATTTGAATTTAGCTCCAGTTTGTGTTTATTTGGATTTGGACATTTTAGGTGCGCCCTAGTTTTTTTTAATACTTATTTTGTGCGTGTGACTGAGAGAGAACGTGTGTATGTGTCCATATGTGTGTTGTGGCGGAAGGGCAATGTGGAGACGGTGTGCGTGTGATACAGACATAGAGAGGTATGAATGTGCAAATGATCATGCATGAGTGAGACATAGACAGATGCTGATACGTTGTGTATACATGAGAGAGAGGTCTTCTACTTTACTTGTGTGTGTGTGTGAGAGAGAGAGAGAGAGAGACAGAGAGAGAGAGAGAGAGAGAGAGAGTAGCATCCGTAACACAACAACCATCTCTCTCGATTTGTCCCTCCCTCGCACGATCGCATGCAACACATGCATCAACGCGCACATTTTGACACCCTCACTCGGCCCCTGCCCACCTCAAGGCCCGCACAATCTCTTTGTGAATACCCATTTCTCTCCTTAGGTTTGTTTTCGCTCAATATCTGACACACACACACACATGCGCGCACACGCACACACACACAGACACACGCAGCACAACACACACACACACACACTCCCCCGAGCACACAATTCATCCCCATCTAAGGTTATACGGCGACCACTCTCACTTGTGCTTCTTTGCACCCCAACATGCACAACACCTCAATCTTCAAAGAGGGCATCGAGCAGATCAAAGACGGCGACCACACCGCGCTAGAGAATGCAGGGTCATTTGGAAGCAGGGTGATGTGACGACGGCTGACTGACTCCTCCCCCCACCCTCTCTCTCTCTCTCTCTCTTGCAAAAAATTACCAATCCCTCTCTCCCCCGCACAAAATTGTCAATCCCTCAACCCATGAGATCCTTCCCCTCTCATCCATGTTTTTCCAGCTCTCTCATCAAACATGTTGTCTCTTCTCCTTCCACGTATACAGAATCTGGATGCACATGCATCTCACGTATATTACATGTCTCCATCTTTCTCACAGACCTAACTTCTTCCTCTCTCTTTCTCTCTCTCTCTCTCTCTCTCTCTCTCTCTCTCTCTCTCTCTCTCTCTGTCTCGTTAGGTTTGTCTCCTACTCTCTCATCCACATACATACAATCTTTCCCGCCCTATCTACTCCATCTTCAAAAGCTCTCTCTGCATGTTTCATTCACACATTGGGATATGTCAAAATGTTGCTTCTATAATGGCTGATGTAGAGTTTTGGTTGTTTTTGTTGCATCCTACAAAGTAATAACTATGAAATGCATTTAGATTCTCATTTGACTGGGATTATGTGAGTTTGAGCATGTTGTGAAGTACTATAGACCTTGTATACATCTTGGGATTCGACAATGATTATAACTATTGAATTGTATAGACCATTACATTCGAAGTCAATAGCCTAATATATTTATTTCACAATTTCAACAAATGATTAGTTCACTACAAACCAAGAAAACAAATTTGTACTCCCTCCGTTTTTATTTAAGTCCGCGTATTAGCATTGGTCAAAGTCAAGTTTTGTAAACTCTCAGAAAGCTTATAACAAAAAATATTGACATATACAATAACAAATAAATACCATTAGATTCATTATTGAATGTACTTTCACATCATACATATTTGTTACGGTAAATGTTTATATTTTTATATAAACTTGGTCAAACTTTAGGAAGTTTGACTTCGGTCAAACCTAATATGCAGAGTTTACTACTACTACTCGCTAGTTGCTTAGCCGAATCACTCAACACGCCACACGGGGAGTCCAGTGTCACAAAATTTTGAGGTCGGCGGGGAAATCTCTCGTGACCCTGATTCGAGCAGTGGGAAGTTACCATCATAGCCTTTGGAACAGGCCTACGGATGACGCTTGGTAGGGGGTTGTTTTCGTAACTTCAGGTTCACCATACCCAGCCAACCCCACCCCGGCACCCAGATTAGTACACCTGAATGCTCCCCATTTTGTATCCGCACTGCAAAATAGACTTCTCCACGGCACCGCAGCCTTCGTGCTCCTCCCCTTTACATCGGCGCACTCGTCCACTGCAGCGCATCTGCCTCATCGACGACCTCGTACGCTGCACTGGAGCCGGTCCACCGTTGTCGTCGTACACGGAGCCTCTTCCCCGGCATCGTCTTCCACGGTCTCGGATCTGCTTCTCGGAAGCCGACGCCAAGCGTAGAAGTACCACTGTTGTGGACAATGAACTGACTCCCGTTGCCGACCATGACTCACAGAGGCCGCCGCGACCATCGTTCTCCTCCTCGATTGGTAATGTGTGTATTGAATCACTTAGCAATACTTGTGCAGTTCCAATTTTGTTTATACCTACCCTTCAATTTTCCTGGGTGCTATTGTTCCCGTAAAAGTAATTGGTTATAGCCTCCATTGTCCAACAGAATATCAGCTTGTAATTGTGCGTCGCTCCTGTATCACGCTGTGCTTGGGTAGGTTTTTCATCTGCAACCAGTAATGTGGCAAATGGTGGAAAGGTTTTTAGAACTAGCAAGATGCCCATGCATTGCACGCATCAAGATGCATTTGTATGAGTAGTTTATCTTGTGGGAGAAAAGGATGAACGAGGGAAGGCCTTATTTGCAAATCTGGAGAGGGGTATGGGTATCTTTTCGCAAAATTCCCATTTGTTTCCTTCCTATCTGTCAGATATAAATCGAACGGCCTATATTGCAACAAAAAAAGTATAGAGAAAAAAAGTAGACAATAAAGGAAGTAGAGATAAATATTAAATATTAAATATTAAATATTAAATAAATATAACTGTAGAGAAGAGAGTAGAGATAGCAGAGACGTCGGGAAAGGATCGCGCGCGCGCGGGAAAAATCGGCCGGGCGTGCGCTAGTTTTGGCGCGCGGCGTCCGGCGCTCTTTATAAAATCCAATGCCCTCCCACAGCTCTGTGCCTTGCCACCGCTCTGTGCCTCGCCACCGCTCTCTCCCCGCTCTTTTTTGCCTCACCGTTGCCGCACCACCATGCCGCCGCGTCGCCGGGAAACTTGGGGATACCGCGGCGTCCGCGCGCGCCCCTCCGGCGGCTTCTCCGCCGAGATCCGGTTCCGCGGGATGCGCCTTGGCGTCGGCAATTTCGACACCGCCAACGAGGCCACCCGCGCGTACGACGCGGCGGTGTGGCGCCTCCGGTGGCCTCATAGAACATTGAACTTTCCCAACGTGCCGACGTGGGAGCGGGCGCAGGAGCTCGCGCCTCTGCCGCAGCTTAGCACCGACGAGGATCGTCGCGACAACCGGAGGCGGGAGCACCATCTCGGCATCGCCGAGATGGACGAGGAAGCCATGGCGCTGTTGCGCCAACACTTCCCGCAGGACATCATCAACAAGCGCAAGTTCTACGCGCAAAGGAGGGCGGAGAGGGATAAGAGGAGGGCGGAGCGAGCCGCCTATCACGAGGACAAGCGTAGGCGAAAAGCGGACGCTCAATTCAACATGAGGCTAGGAGCAGCGTCGCCCTGGGAATCTGACGATGATTGGTATCTTCACGCCTACAGTCAGACGTCGGAGGAGGAGATCACCAAGGAGGAGTCGGACGACGAGGAGTAGTTGAATTATCTTTTTTTTATCTATCTATGCTGAGAACTATCCTCTACTCTCTAGTACTCCCTCCGTCCCATAATATAAGAACGTTTTTGACACTAGTGTAGTGCCAAAAACATGCTTATATTATGGGACAGAGGGAGTATCTACTTATCGATCTCAGCACTGTAAACGCTTTTTTAAAGCGCCGCGCGTTGCGATTCTGTTGGAGATGCTCTAACATGGCAGACGAGTGCTTTAATGTTGCCCATAAGATGCGCGAGTATTACTAGTAGTATTTTTCTTGCCATGTTGAGATTTTAAAACCACGAGTGTGAACATGCAGAGGAGCAATGAAGACCAAACACAGGATATTCGGGACATCTTCAAGGAGCATGGCAAGTTAAAGAGGAGCTACACCGAACCTGTAAAACGAGCTTTGGTAAGTAACACCCTTTCAATTACTTTCGTTTAGCCTCGTGTTCTTCAATGTGTATATGTTGTAGTTTCTATTTCTCTTAAGCGTGGTGTTCTTCAATGTGTAATAAGAAGAGTCTTAATTGTCCTAATGCTTTTGTTTTTAGCTTGATGTAGGAAGTGGGTGTTATCACCTTGTAGTCTATTTTTATATTTCTTTTCCTTTTGAAATCACTTCTCCGAGTTCTGTTTATCTGGCTTCTACTAAATGGATCTAGGTTTCTCTGAGTATTGATCTAAAAAAGAAGTAACTTCATGTCAGGATGCAGTTCCTGCGAGGAGGGAAGTATGGTCAACCTCGAGATCATGTTTCCAAAATGAGGCTGGATTACACACAAGGTGCCAGTTCCCTAATGATGATGGATTAGACACAAGGTGCAAATTCCCAGATGATGATGGATTACACACAAGCCGGGTGGAGTCGTCAGCTTTTCGTGTCCTCGTGGCATTAGTAAAGGCTGAAAGAAAGCGTGCAGCAGCCCTTGAGAATGTAGCTGAGTTCCTGAAGAAGCGAAAAGAGCAATCAGATGCTCTCTTTACCCAAGCCAAAGAAGAGATGGAAGAAGCCAGAAATAAGCTAGCAGAGGCAGAGCAGGCTAGGCGTCTCCTGCTATCTAAAACTGTTGTCAATACAAAATTTCCTTCATAATAGCTAGGTTCAAATGTTTATCCAGTCAGCATGCCTGTTGTGATGTCTGTGCATCTACTGATGTGGCACAAAATGTTTTTTTTCAGGTCATGTAATAACAGCAATTACTTTCCAAACAATAACATACGAAGCATTGGACATGGTATAGTTCACGCGCAAGCCCGACATTCCAAGTTCAACTTCCACATCAAACTCATGTTCACAGATATCTGCACATTCATACATAATGTCCACAACCATGATTCACTTCAAAGCCAAAAAAATGTGAGGAGAGTTATAAATAAAGAAAAACCTCTACTAGTTCCTGCTACCAGTGTGAGCACAACAAGTCAAGACCATGCGTAAATTAATTATATTTTAGTCATTTTTTCTGTTCAAAAATGCCTGCCGACTCGCGGAAGGACGTGTTGCCGGCACACGCGCGGATTCAATGAAGGCAGGCGGGGCAGTCTTAAGCCGGTTGCACGCGGCGAGGAGGCATGCTCAGCCGGGCCTGCAGTGAGTGCGACCCTCTTGGTCGGCGCACCGGTTCAATGCCTGCGCTATGAGAGGTCGCGTCCGTGTCAGAGCAATCACTCCCTCCAGTCCGGTATAACAAAATCTCATTTTCCATTCACATTTTACAGGTAAAGTTCGTGGACAAACTTTGACCCAAAGTACGATGGGGACTAGTAAACCAGAATGGAGGTAGTAGTTTTTTTTTAATCAAAGAAGGGTTTCCCCTTCCGATTACTGAAAACCAGCATCTAAATCCAAACCATAGTATTTGCCCTAGAACTTCCAGGTTCAACATCTCGCAACATAAACCCATACAACCATACGCCAAGGAGGTACGTAGTACTATGAATTCCATTTTCGCTCCATACCAATCATTCTAAAAACTACTTACTACTTATAACGTGCCATTGAAAATCGAAACTCTTAACCCCGCTAAAAACGATATTTTAAATGTGGCTTCTCGATCTGTGGCAACTGGCGAGCAAGCGCGCTCCAAGTCGTTCACCTGTGGTCCCGACCATCAACTCCTATGGATCAAATTATCACGCGAGCTGACTATTCCTACAAAGGTGCTCCACCACGTACCCGGTACCCGCGAATGCAGCAATCGTGCACATAGGGTTTTAGGGTTTATTTGTTAACATCGCCTTTACGTAACACTCATGTGTGCAAGACAGCGAGAGGCCGACTGCGTGCGTGCACCTCTTCTCTTCGTATATGTACTCCACCGTTTGTCTGGTGTCCAAAAAATTATAATAACTACTAGCAATGTGCCAATGCGTTGCCACACGATCAAAGTAGATTAATACATATTCACCAATTTGATAGAAAAAAAGTCTAGTTTTGAAATACATATATCACTAAAAATATGTTATGTTTCACTCAAAATATATTCCTTTGGCGGTTTTGATGAGATAAGGGAGGAATGTTGTTGGTTTCAAGATTCGAGAAGTGGTATATGTCTAATTTCTACTCTTACTAGCAAGATGCCCGTGTGTTGCATGGAACATCAAGATCTTGTGGGAGAAAAAGATGAACGAGGGAAGGCCTTATCTGCAAATGTGGTGAAGAGTGCGGGTAAATTGCCGTATTTTCCTTCCTATCCATCAACTATAAATCGGACGACCTACATTGCAGGATGGCAGGCCCACCATCATCACCAACTCTATTTTTTACCCCTACTCTTATAAAAAGCATTGTCGGTGATGATCGTGTGCCTGCCATCCTGCAATCTAGGTCGTCCGATCTATATCTGACGGATAGGAAGGAAACTATGGCAATTTTGCAAAAAGATACCCACACCCCTCTCCACATTTGCAAATAAGGCCTTCCCTCGTTCATCCTTTTCCCCCACAAGATAAACTACTCATACAAATGCATCTTGATGTTCCGTGCAACGCATGGGCATCTTGCTAGTTGTTGCAAAAAGCCCATGTGTGTGTGAGAGAGAGGGAGAGTGGAGGAGGACGGAGTGCATGTGTGACAAAGACACAAGTAGTGTGTGTGCGATAGGTATCAGCTTAAAATGAGGCGACAGTGCGTGTGTGCACGATCGAGAGGGCGTGAGAAGGGAAGAAAAAGCTACATAGATACAAGGAGCGGGAGATAGACATGTATGCGATGGTGGAAGCACGAGTGTGCGGGTGTATAAACCTATCTAGAGGCTAGCTAGTCGATAAATGTTTGTGAGAGAAATATGAGTCGGGGTGCGAAAGCGAGAGTTTTGTGTGTGTGAGAGAGAGACGGTAGTCGGGAAGGGGAGTGGAAGCAAGAGTTGTGTGTGTGTGTGTCTGTGAGAGAGAGAGGAGATGGTAGTCGGGGTTGTCTGATCGGTAAACAAATGAATAATGTCAGTCTGGGATGGAGACGAAAAGGAGACTGCAACAAATGTTGTGTCTACAGGAGAGAGAGAGAGAGAGAGAGTAATTTTAGTGGTATGAGTCATATGTAGAGACATATAGGGTGTGTGAGAGAATCCCATAGAGAGAAAGACAAAGTGAAAGACGAGTGGAGACTGTGTGTGTGGCGGTGAAAAAGAAAGCTTAGGTATCGAGTGATACCAGAGAACAGTAGAGACGTGAGAGATAATGAAAACCGTGTAATGTATAATGATAGGGAGAGTGTGACACTTCTCAAGGGAGACGTCGAGAGACCATGTTTGCGAGGATAGGAGAAACATGAAGTGAGCGTGCGGGTGAGCTAGAGAAAAGAGAGTGATAGCTACCTGAAAGAGCATGCATGTGAGAGAGATGGGCGTGAAAGGAGTGAACAAAAAAGGGATTCAAATATTTGAATTCGAGATGATGATATATGTAATCCATACTCGAACCAAAATTGATCTATCAAACATGCATACTCATATGAATTCATGCACATCTATGTTATTTAATATGTAGATATTACTGATCCATACATTTTAGTAGAACATAATTTGGTTAAAATTTTTCGAATTCAACCTTAAGATTTCAAGATCGTTGTATTTGTAAATCATATATACATATAAAGGAGCAGAATTTTTTGTTGTGCTTTTGAAAGTATATATAAAAAAATGATGTATATAGAATGTAATTCCAATTGAAAATGGATCCCGCCTGAAAAAAATAGAATACAAATAGGATTCGAATTGAGTTGGCACGGTAAACATGCACTCTGCAAAATTTGAACGAAGCGGGGAAAGTTGCAGTAACCACCCGAAACCAAAATCTGCGAGATGGAAATCACTATTGCCTATCCCTGCCACGCAAAGCCTATCTGCTGGATTTCTATAGGTTTCGATAGGGGTAGGTTTGTAATTTCACCCAAACGTGATGTAACCGCCTCTCACCCGGATTCATACACGGTGGGCGCCAAAACACAGTGTGCCCTCGGCCAAAATCGACTCCCTCCCCGATTCATATTCATACACGGTGGGCGCCAAAAACAAACTCTCGTCGGCAAATATTCGGTGTATGCGAGATTACCGTCCTATCCCCAACTGACTAATGTTGCTGTGATGTAGTAGAAATTTGAAACGGGGGCTAAGTTTGTAAATTTCCTCGCATTTGAGACAAGCGCGCCCTGAATACATGGTTCCCCCTTCCTCTCTACCTCCCTTTTACCCATTCGTACTATGTGGGCGCCAAAACACCCTCTCCACCCCACCCTCCTCCGTCCGCTGCCGTCCGCCACCCCATCCACCGCCGTCCTCCTCCACCATGCCGGAGCTGATACCTCGACGCCGCCGTCCATTACAAGAGATCGGCCTCTCTCATCCACGCCTTCGGACCGGGATTCTTGCATCCCGTCCTCTCGCTTCATCCCCGCCGGCGTCCACCTTGTCGGCGCCGCTCCTACGACCGTCTCGTCCACCGCGCCCCGCCACCACCGTCTACCCTCCTAGATCTGCTTCCACGCCGGCGACAGCCATCGCTACCGCAGCACCGTCAAATTCTCAGCAGATGCGTACACGGCGCCACACCAGAGGCGGTACTCTTTCGTATCTGCTCAACTTATTTATCGCAGCAAGAAAATAGATCGCCACTGCTTTACTCTGATTTCTTATCTTGGTTGCGAAGTTGCCTTTGTCCGGTTGGCACCTTCAGATCCGCCATGGCACACTCAACACTATACTCCCAATGCTTATGGTTTTCCCCTTCTATATTCCACATTAGTTAAATCACAGTAGACTAAATTTCAAAATTGGGTCAGTCGATTTTTCGGAGCTCGTTGGAGTTCGCCGGTGCGATCGAAGGGGCTTGGGTGGTTGTGGGGCCTCGCCGA
>NC_041391.1:584743896-584768905 GCF_002162155.2 Triticum dicoccoides | reverse complement strand
CGAATGAAGAAAACTCAACGCGGGTGGGGGTTGGGGCGGGGGTGGGGTGGGGGTGGGGTGGGGGTGGCGAAGGAACACAGGCGATGGGGGCGGTGGTCCGGTCGGTGGCCCGTGCGGTGTTCTGTATGGGAAGAATCAGAGACGAGGAAGAAGAAGGGTTAGGAGACGTAGGATCTTCATCCAACCGCCTGAAATGGTCGAGAGACAGCTGGGAGTTGCATTCTTAATGCGCTCTGGTTCATCATGTGTGGGCACTACGCAACCAACATTTTATTATCCAAAATCTGCTTGCTCTTATTTACCATGTTCCTCTTCCGTTCTTCTTTAATATGTACTCTCTCCGTTCCTAAATACAAGTCTTTGTATAGATTCCACCATGGACTACATATGGAGCAAAATGAGTGAATCTACACTCTAAAATGTATCTGGATACATCTGTATGTGATCCATAGTGGAAATCTCTACCAAGACTTATATTTTGGAACGGAGGGAGTATGCTAGTAGTACAGTATGTTCCTTGTACTGAAGATGAGAAGGGACATTTGCAGTGTAGTGGTCTATACGGTCGGTTGTGATGGACAATTTGAGCCTCTTTGATTCATAGGATCTTGTAAACATAGGAATAGGATTTGTAGTGGCCTGCCCACTTGAATCCTATAAGAATAGCAAGGAAATGCGTGGAGTTGTGTCGCCTTTGAGAGTTACACTGATATTAACAGTACTGCACCTTCACTTGAAGAGAGCTGGTATCTGAAGCCTTTCTAGCCGTACCGGCAATACTAGCACATATATTCCAGCAAGTTCCACTTTACTGATTTTACTGTGATGCTTAAGGTTTTCCCATTATATCTACACTATGATTTGTGTAGCTGCTTTGTGTCGCACTAGCAGCAGTCTACTCTTGAAGCTAAACACTGCAATGACTTACAAAATTGGCACCAAGGCATTGAGTGCCATTCTAGATGCAATGGAACTCATACGATCCCCACCTGTTAACTCTTGTTCAGAATATGATCCTAATGACTATTCTAACCTCGAGGAGTCAAAGGCAGATGGCATGTCCTGTTCACCCATCAAGGTGCCTGTTCTAATTTGGCAATGTTTTATTGATTGCGGGTATCTTGCATATGTTTTCTTGCATTTCTTCTACTTTGTTGCACCGCCATCTGCTTAGTTTACTCATCATATATGTCGAGATGCCATTCCCATCCATTATCAATACATATTCCATCTGTCATCATACCATGTTTTTCCACTCAAATGTTGTTCGTGTGCATCAGACATCAAAAAGGAAGAGGGTGATTGCCGAAGATGAAGGAGCACCAGCAAAGTCCTTGAAAAGCGTGGTGCTGCCGGAGAAATCAGACATCACCCCACTTATATTGGTTGTACAACCAGTGACACAAAACGTAGGACCGACTCCAGCAGACGGTACCCATACTTCACTGGCCACACCACTAGCCCCACCACACAGGACCTGCACTCCAGCAAAAGGTATACCGATTTCATTTGCCATAGCACCAGCTGTACCACAGAAAAATCCCACTCTAGCAAAAAGTACAGCAAGTCCACCTGCTGAAGACCTATCCCAACTACAGAGACGGCCAATTCCTACAGATTGGAACCCCATTCCATTTATTCCTAGTTTAAAAGACAATGCTTTCAATGTTGTTAGGGACTACGTGCATATATTCCCATCATGGGAAGATTATTGTGAAGACAAACACCATTTTCACATCTTCCTGTCCAACTTACGTGTAAGTGCTATTATTCATGGTTATTATTTTCCTGTTTTCTGCTGATTGAACACATCAATGATTTACATTACATTGTTGTAACAGGGCGAGGGTCAATCTGGATAGTCATGACGAGCAAAGCTTGCTTGTGCTTTTCAAGGAAGCATTGCAGCAGTATCGGTGTTACCTGAGGAAATCACACTTTGATGGCAAGTCTATAAACGAATTTTCGGTGAAGTCTCCTGTGCTAGATTTAGAAGACACTGAATGGAAAAACATTGTTATGCACTGGTCTCATTCCTAGGATGAGGTACTGTCTATGAAATCACATGACAATTTGAACTTCTACTTTTCCGCATGTGCCTTACGGATCTTTTTTGCAGGAAATATGCTCGAAGCAGAATTCCGGTTTGAAAAGAACGACAGGATATCACAAATATGTTGCCCGCTGCTTTGCTCTTGTTAGTACCTGTTGTCCTGTATCACTGTACTTGCATACATACCTGGTTCATTATGTGATAGCAGTATGCATGACAGCTTGCTTATCAATTGTTCGCTCCAAATTATCTGATCTGTATGAATGGTTACATTAGTGTACAATATATCCAATGCCAATGTTTTTTAGCTCTGCATTGTTCTTGTAAGTACATGTTGTCCTTTATCGGTGTACTTATAATGATAGGTAGTTGTTCATGTACCATCACTCTGCAGCTTATTTTCCTTTGCCCTCCATTTTCTACACATCAGATCTATATTTACTCTTACCATAAGGTTGGTACTAAAGAAGTTTAGCTATGCATTGCTCTTGGTTGTGCCTTTTGCCTGTATCGCTACACTTACATTTATAGCTACTTGGTTATGTAGCATCACTCTTCATCTTATCTTAAATATTCTCCATTTTTCCGTATATTATCACATCTATATTTGCTCTTAACAAAATGTAGAATAAAGGCAATGCTCATGAAGAAGATTCTGTGGTAGACTTCTTGAATTGCCCCCCCCCCCATCAGCATGGACAAGGCCTTTATAGAGCCTGTCTTCACCAATAATGTAAGTTTGTCCATCTCAAGCCTTCAAACTTTGTTGTATATATTTGGTTAGGCATGACTGCAATAGCTGTTTATTTTTGGTGTTTGCATCATATTTCATGTTTAAAGTTTATTATGTAGTTCATAAACAAAAGTTTGTCCTTTCCCAATTTAAGTTTTCAGTTGTACAACCAAGTTCCTTCTTCATACCATGTAAATTAAACTATACAGAGCAAGTGATCTTCTTTTGCACTGCATGTATGCTTCTGTTCTTCATCCATAATCCAGTGGTGTGGTGAACCTACCCATTATAGCACAATGTCATATTCTGCAATGTCTTAACTATGAACAATGTCATATCATTATACTACTCCCTCCGTTCGAAAATAGTTGTCATTGAAAAAGAAAAATCTAGATGTATTTTAGTTCTAGACACATCCATTTTGATGACAAGTAATTCCGGACGGAGGGAGTATTATTTAAACCATCTCTTTATTTGCCAATCTGAAATGGGATAAATTGACAACACACTAACCATTGATACTTATGAGTTCTTGATCTGTAATCCAGTGGTGTCGTGAAGCTGCCAATTCCTTCACAATGTCATTTCCTGCCATGTCTTGACCTGAACAATACCATATTGTGTTAATGAAATTTTAAACTGTGTCACTTTATTCATCAGTAAGAAATGTGATGAATTGTCAGCACTGATACTTTTATGTGCAAAACCTATCATCTGTCTGCTTGTTTATCTTTTAGAGTGAGGAAGATATAAGTGTTGAACAAGTGCAGTCTCATCATCTTGCTCAGCTTCTTGCGCTGCAGCTCCCCAGCAGGGCTAACCTTTCTTGAACTCTATTGAAGTGTTGTCGGTTTTGTATATTATTTTGTCGGCGTGTTTATTTGCACTGGTGGCGATCTTTGATGCCCAGTGTATGTAATCTGTTGTCTGCTTGTGCTTTATTATCATAGTGGCAAACTTTGATGCCCAGTGGATGTAATATGCTGTAATTTCTTTATTGTATAGTCTAGGTGTTTTCTTATTCACGATGTTGCAGTTATTTTACTGTATATATATCCTATCTTCGCAGTAAACCGGCCAAACCGTAAAATTACGGTACATAATCGGGTCGTCATGCAATCACGATGTAGGTTGGGCCTGAAATGTGCCGAACAGCTAATGGGCTGGCAGCAGCCCGAAATGAACCCCGGCCCATGACTGTGCGAATCAAATCACGGGCTTTTAACAGGCTAAAATTATCTCGGTCCTTGTTTGGCCCAATCAGATATCGGTTGTGAGCAGGCCGGATGCAAACCGGGCCGTAGTTAGGCCCAACTATATGACGGGCATTTAACAGGCCAAAATTAATATAGGGCCGAAATGTTAAATGGACCCTTAAGAGGCCAAAACTAATATCAGGCCGAATTACTAAGTGGGCCTTTAGCAAGTGGGCCCAAAAGCATAGTGTCCAGTTGACAGGCCGAATCTGATATGGGCCATAATTGAGCCCAAAGCCTCTTAAAGGGCCGGACCTGATCTGGGCCGTAATTTGGCCCAGAACATGGTAGGCTTTTAACAGGCCGGATCTCATATGGGCCACTATTAGGACCGGAACGTGGCAGGCCATTAATGGACCGGATCAAATATGGGTCGGCATTTGGCCCAAAACATGGTAGCCAGTTAATGGGCTGCCCTACTAGGGTCCTCAAAATCTTGTGGGCCTACAGCTGGGCCGGCCCATTAATGTCGGCGAAATCTCGTGGGCCTTTAGCTGGGCCGGGCCATTATGATCCGCAAGAATCGCGTGGGCCTTTACCTTGGCCGGCCCATTATGGCACACAAAAATCTTGTGGGCCTTTACCTGGGCCGTCCCATTATGGCCCGCAAAATCTTGTGGGCCTTTAGCTGGGCCAGCCCATTATGGTCCGCAAAATCTCGTAGGCCTTTAGCTGGGCCGGCCCATTATGGTCTGCAAAATCTTGTGGGCCTTTAGTTGGGCCGGCCCATTTAAACTTGATGGGCCGGTCCACGTGTCAACATATCATATGCGCGTCTTGCCCATTGGATGAGTGACACCTGTGCCAGTCCGGACCTGACACGTGTCTCCTCCAGCCAATGATGATTTTACACATGGAAAATCCCCATTGGTCGGGGCTGTTAACGGGTTATCGTATCCAAATCCCGACCCGATAGCTTAACAGCGTTCCGTTACAGTGGATGCCACGTGTCGGTCAGCCTTGACGAAAGCACTTCTGTGACGCGCGATTTATCATCATGGAAGTGGACACTTCCGTGATGATAATTTTGGTAATGTCATGGAACACTTCTACGACAGCACAGGTATGACTATCTTGATTCTATCAAAAATTCGTCATGGATGTACATGCATGACAAAAAACGCGACCTACTGTGACAAACACGTATCATCACGAAAGTGTATTATTTTTCTAGTGAAGTAAAAGAAGAACGAGAAATCTTTTTGGGTTTTCATTTTAATTCTACTACAAGCATGGAAATTAAACTAACTATTTTTTGTGGTTTTTCTTAAGGTTTATCAAAGACACAAGAAGAAAGCTAGAAAAAGAAAATTAAACTAGCATGGATAATACAATGAAAGAGTATGAGCACCGACAGCTAGAATAGTGTGTGAACATGAATGTAAAGTCGGTGAGAAATACGTACTCCCCCAAGCTTAGGCTTTTGGCCTAAGTTGGTTTACTGCCAAGGACCACGGCTACTCTCCCCGGTGTACTGAGAGGTGTAATCAGGATACCACTGGCTGGCCATCTCCTCTGGATCCCACTGGTAAGATGATGCACGATAAGGGTCCAGTGAAGGTTCTGGCTCAGGCCCAGGCTCTGGAGTGGATGCTTGGCCTCGATGAGTGTACACCGCTTCCGACGTGACAAGATAATTAACTGCAGTCAAATCAAACAACAGAGGCACAAGCAAAATAATAGTCTCATTTTGTTTCTTATTAATTCTCAGGTTATACAGAAGCATCTTATCTTCATTGTCAACAATAAACTGATGCACTACCATGCTCCTGTAATCTAAAATGTAAGGAGGCAATATTGTCTCCTCTTTTTCATGGTGCCTAATAGGTATCTCAAAATGTTTAGCAAGACGTGCATCATAGATACCTCCAAAGATGGGGCCCTTTGTACGGTTCAGGCTTAGACGTTTAGCAATAACGGCACCCATACTAAAACTATTATCACCAAACAAGGCATGGAGAAGAATAATAATATCAGGAACATTGAAGTTTCCACTATTTCCATGACCAATTAAGCATCGACTAGCAAATATGGCAATGTAACGTAAAACAGGAAAGTGTATGCTAGAGATTCTCGCATCGGAACCCTTCTTTGGGTCCCCTACAGTAATGGTGTTAACAAAGCCATCCACATCTTTACAATGTGGTTCATCTAATTTACCCTCAAAGGGTATTCTACATATCGCGCAAAAATTGTGTAAAGACATTCCCTTGAATTCATCATATAAATGGAACGATACCGAAGGAGGTGATTTCTTAGGATAGTAATAAAAGTTTTGCACGAAAGTATTGGTGAGTAAGAGATACTGATCAATCCGTTCGTGGAGGAAGTCGGTGAGGCCTGCATTTTCAATCAAAGAATA
This sequence comes from Triticum dicoccoides, assembly GCF_002162155.2. Taxonomy (NCBI): domain Eukaryota; kingdom Viridiplantae; phylum Streptophyta; class Magnoliopsida; order Poales; family Poaceae; genus Triticum; species Triticum dicoccoides. Next base: position 584,762,501 of record NC_041391.1, on the reverse strand, counting down.
AAAGTCTTCATAAATCCCGGCTTCTCTCAAAAATCATCACAGGGCCATTCACACGGTCGTACTTCCGCTACGCAAGGAAGATTATACTTGGCCTTTTCCTTCTCTTTAGCTTGTTTATCCTGGGAGCCTTGGCTAGAAGAGCCCCTAAAAAATCTCCTTAACATTTTCTGAAAATTTCTGAAATTTTAGTAACCTCAAAATAAAAGTGAAGAAAACTAAACAAGATTGGTAGCAACTACTCCTACAAGTGCCTAGAGCCTATATCATGCATTAGAACTACTTGGGACCTCATAAATTTGACATGCGAGCTCAAGAACAGGGTCACCTATGCAGCAAAAATTTGCAATGAATAAATCACTAGAACAAAAATAATTGGACCAATGGAGGAGTCACATACCAAGTAACAATCTCCCAAAGCAGTTTTGTGAATGGGGCTTTCAGCAAGGAGATCGAAAATCGCAGCAAAATGAGCTAGAACTCATGCTTGAGCTGGATGGGGATTTTTTGGGAAGAAGATGGAGTGTCTGGGTGCAAGAATAAGTGGAGGGGGGCCACCATGGGCCCACGAGATAGGGGGGCGCCCAGGGGGTGTGGGGGCGCCCTCCACCATCGTGGCCAGGTGTTTGCCCCTCCTGCAGTGTTTTCAGTGCCTAAAATTCTCAAATATTTAATAAAAAATCATACTAAATTTGCAGGGCATTTGGAGCACTTTTATTTTCGGGATATTTTTTTATTCCACGGATAATTCAGGAAACAGACAGATAATACTATTTTTGCTTTATTTATTCTAAATAACAGAAAGTAAAAAGAGGGTACAGAAGGTTGTGCCTTCTAGTTTCATCCATCTCATGATCATCAAAATGAATCCACTAACAAGGTTGATCAAGTCTTGTTAACAAACTCATTTCGAATAACACAGAACCAGAGAAATTTCGAATAACACTAGGTTACCTCAACGGGGATATGAACATCCCCAACAATAAGAATATCATACTTTTTCTTGACAGTAGGAAGAGGAAATTCAAAACCTCCAATAACGATAGTTGGATTTTTTCCAATAGAATTGATGCTATGAACTTGAGATTGTTTCCTCGGAAAGTGTGCCGTATGCTCATTACCATTAACATGAAAAGTGGCATTGCCTTTGTTGCAATCAATAATAGCCCCTGCAGTATTCAAAAAGGGTCTACCAAGGATAATCGACATACTATCGTCCTCGGGAATATCAAGAATAACAAAGTCTATTAAGATAGTGACATTTGCAACCACAACAGGCACATCCTCACAAATGCCGACAGGTATAGCAGTTGATTTATCAGCCATTTGCAAAGATATTTTAGTAGGTGTCAACTTACTCAATTCAAGTCTACATAAAGAGAGAGGCATAACACTAACACTGGCTCCAAGATCACATAAAGTAGTTTTAACATAATTTCTTTTAATGGAGCATGGTATAGTTGGTACCCCGGGATCTCCAAGCTTCTTCGGTATTCCACCCTTAAAAGTGTAATTAGCAAGCATGGTGGAAATTTCAGCTTCCGGTATCTTTCTTTTATTTGTGATGATATCCTTCATATACTTAGCATAAGGATTTACTTTAAGCATATAAGTTAAGTGCATACGTAAGAAGATAGGTCTAATCATTTCAGCAAAGCACTCAAGATCCTCATCATCCTTTGTCTTGGATGGTTTAGGAGGAAAGGGCATGGGTTTCTGAACCCATGGTTCTCTTTCTCTATCGTGCTTCCTAGCAACAAAATCTCTTTTATCATAACGTTGATTCTTTGATTGTGGGTTATCAAGATCAACAGCAGGTTCAATCTCTACTTCATTATTTTTGCTAGGTTGAGCATCAACATGAACATTATCATTAACATTATCACTAGGTTCTTGTTCATCACCTGATTGTGTTTCAGCATCAGAAATAGAAATATCATCGGGATTCTCAGGTGTGTCTACAACAGGTTCACTAGAAGCATGCAAAGTCCTATCATTTTTCTTTTTCTTCCTTTTAGAACTAGGTGCCTCTAAATTATTTCTCTGAGATTCTTGCTCGATTCTCTTAGGGTGGCCTTTAGGATACAAAGGTTCCTGAGTCATTCTACCAGTTCTAGTAGCCATTCTAACAACAAAGTCATGTTTATTATTTAATTCATCGAGTAAATCACTTTGAGCTTTAAGTACTTGCTCAGGTTGAGTGGTAACCATAGAAGCATATTTGCTAATGAGTTTAAGTTCACCTTTAACTCTAGCCATATAATCACTCAAGCGTCCTATCTCGAAAGCATTATTCTTTAATTCTCTACCAACATAAGCATTAAAAATTTCTTGTCTAGCCATAAATTCATCAAATTCATCTAAGCATGGGCTATGAAATTTAGTAGACGGGATTTCAAGTTTATCATATCTATAGAGAGAATTTACCTTTACTACCTGTGTCGGGTTATCAAGACAATGTGTTTCTTCAACAGGCAGTATATTAAGACCATGTATTTCTTCAATAGGTGGTAAATTCTTAACATCTTCAGCTTTAATAGCTTTTTCTTTCATTGATTTCTTTGCCTCTTGCATATCTTCAGGACTGAGAAATAGAACACCTCTCTTCTTCGGAGTTGGTTTAGGAATAGGCTCAGGAGTTGGCTCAATTGGCTCAGGAATTGCCTCAGGAATTGGCTCGGAAAGAGTCCAATTATTTTCATTAGTCAACATATTATCCAATAACAATTCAGCTTGGTCGAGTGTTCTTTCCCTGAAAACACAACCAGCACAACTATCCAAGTAGTCCTTGGGAGCATCGGTTAGTCCATTATAAAAGATATCAAGTATTTCGTTTTTCTTAAGAGGATGATCAGGCAAAGCATTAAGTAGTCGTAGAAGCCTCCCCCAAGCTTGTGGGAGACTCTCTTCTTTGATTTGCACAAAATTATATATTTCTCGCAAGGCAACTTGTTTCTTATGAGCAGGAAAATATTTAGCAGAGAAGTAATAAATCATATCCTGGGGACTACGCACACAACCAGGATCAAGAGAATTAAACCAAGTCTTAGCATCACCCTATAATGAGAACGGAAATATCTTAAGGATATATTAATAGCGAGACTTCTCATCATTAGTAAACAGGGTGTCTATATCATTCAACTTGGTAAGATGTGCCACAACAGTTTCAGATTCAAGGCCATAAAAAGGATCACATTCAACCAAAGTAATTATTTCAGGTTCAACAGAGAATTCATAATCCTTATCAGTAACACAGATAGGTGAAGTAGCAAACGCGGGGGTCACGTTTCATTCTAGCATTAAGGGATTGTTGCTTCCATTTAGCTAATAACTTCTTAAGATCATATCTATCTTTGCAAGAAAAGATAGCTCTAGCAGCTTCCTCATCCATAACATAACCCTCAGGAACAACAGGTAATTCATAATCAAGGGGAGAACTTTCATCATCACTATCATTAATAATAGCATCTTCAATAATTTCATTCTCTCTAACCCTAGCAAGTTGTTCATCAAGAAATTCACCTAATGGCACAGTAGTATCACGCACAGAAGTAGTTTCATCATAAGTATCATGCATAGCAGAATTGGCATCATCAATAACATGCGACATATCAGAATTCATAGCAGTAGCAGGTTTAGGTGTCGCAAGCTTACTAATAACGAAAGGAGAATCTAGTGCAGAGCTAGATGGCAGTTCCTTACCTCCCCTCATAGTTGAGGGCAAAATCTTGGTTCTTTCGTCTTTCAAGTTCCTCATAGTGATCAATAGATATAAATCCCAAGTGACTCAAAGAGTAGAGCTATGTTCCCCGGCAACGGCGCCAGAAATTAGTCTTGATAACCCACAAGTGTAGGGGATCGCAACAGCTTTTGAGGGTAGAGTATTCAACCCAAATTTATTGATTCGACACAAGTGGAGCCAAAGAATATTCTTAAGTATTAGTAGTTGAGTTGTCAATTCAACCACACCTGGATGACTTAGTATCTGCAGCAAAGTATTTAGTAGCAAAGTAGTACGATAGTAATGGTAACAGTGGCAAAAGTAAAGATAATAGTTTTGTAGTAATTGTAACAATAGCAACGGAAAAGTAAATAAGCGAAGCACAATATGTGAAAAGCTCGTAGGCATTGGATCGGTGATGGATAATTATGTCGGATGCGATTCTTCATGTAATAGATATAACATAGGGTGACACAGAACTAGCTCCAGTTCATCAATGTAATGTAGGCATGTATTCCGAATATAGTCATATGTGCTTATGGAAAAGAACTTGCATGACATCTTTTGTCCTACCCTCCCGTGGCAGCGGGGTCCTAGTGGAAACTAAGGGATATTAAGGCCTCCTTTCAATAGAGAACCGGAACAAAGCATTAGCACATAGTGAATACATGAACTCCTCAAACTATGGTCATCACCGAGAAGTATCCCGGTTATTGTCACTTCGGGGTTGTCGGATCATAACACATAATAGGTGACTATAGACTTGCAAGATAGGATCAAGAACTCACATATATTCATGAAAACATAATAGGTTCCGATTTGAAATCATGACACTCGGGCCCTAGTGACAAGCATTAAGCATAGCAAAGTCATAGCAACATCAATCTCAGAACATAGTGGATACTAGGGATCAAACCCTAACAAAACTAACTTGATTACATGGTAAACGTCATCCAACCCATCACCCTCCAGCAAGCCTACGATGGAATTACTCACACACGACGGTGAGCATCATGAAATTGGTGATGGAGGATGGTTGATGATGACGACGGCGACGAATCCCCCTCTTCAGAGCCCCAAACAGACTCCAGATCAGCCCTCCCGAGAGAGATTAGGGCTTGGCGGTGGCTCCGTATCGTAAAACGCGATGAAACTTTCTCTCTGATTTTTCTCTCCGTGAAACGGAATATATGGAGTTGGAGTTGAGGTCGGTGGATCATCAGGGGGCCCATGAGACAGGGGCACACCCAGGGGGGAGGGCACGCCCCCCACCCTCATGGACAGTGTGTGGGGCCCCTGGCCTTGATTCTTTCGCCAGTATTTTTTATATTTTCCAAAACTTATCTCCGTGGATTTTCAGGTCATTCTGAGAACTTTTGTTTTCTGCACAATAAACAACACCATGGCAGTTCTGCTGAAAACAACGTTAGTCCGGGTTAGTTTCATTCAAATCATGCAAGTTAGAGTCCAAAACAAGGGCAAAAGTGTTTGGAAAAGTAGATATGTTGGAGACGTATCAGGGTCGGGTTAGGGGAGATGGATCGTGGTGAGGATAAGAGCAACTCCAGCCGCGCCCCCAACAGGCCCCCAGGGCAAGGCGCCGGCGCCCAAAAAACGGCCCAGCCGCGCCCTAGGGTCTAGTTTTTCGCCGGTTTGGGCCGAAATAGCAGTCGGCGAACCTGAGCCGAACCCAAGCCCCCGGGGATCGCCTGGGGGCACCGGCCCAAGCGAAAAGGCGCGTGGGACCGCTTTGTCGGAGAAAGGAGGCCCTTTTTCCCGCTGATCCCATTCTTTTCCCCTCCATTTCCCTACATTCCCCCATTCTCCCGCCATTCTCCTCCATCTCCCCTCCATCCGTCTTCCATGCTGCTGAAGAAGTACGCCGCCTCTCGCCGAGTTACCAATGTCGACGCCACCCAGCCCAAGCAGAGGAAGCCGAGGGCGCCGCCGTCCAAACCCCCGGGCATGACAAACACCGACTGGAAGGCCGGGGTTCAGCGCCTGGAGGCTGTCACCACCGACTGGCGGAGCAATCAGACGCGACTCGTGCGGGGATGATGAATCCGCCCGGCGGCCACGGGCACGTTCCCTAGAGCCAGCAGAGCGTCGGGTCGCCGACAGGCTTCTCGTCGCTGACCCAATCCTAGGGGTGCGCGCCATTGCCTGGCTATGCCGACGATGACGCGCACGGCGGGTTCAACCCGAACATCACCTTTCCACATGGCCCCCCGCATCGACGCTGACGGCAAAGAGCAGTACTGACGGCAAATCTCCTGTTTCCTGTAGTGCTAGCAAACACCGGCGAGCGCTGAAGCACGTTGATATCATTGTGTGATCCGGCCATGCCAAAGAAAGAGTGCCAGATCCAGAGATCTTGAGACGCCATGGCCTCAAGTATGACAGTGCAAGCCCCGACATGGCCCTTATACTGCCCTTGCCAAGAAGAAGGGCAGTTCTTTCACTCCCAGTGCATGCAGCCTATGCTGCCAAGCATCCATGGAAGCCCCTACTGCCATTCATTTCCAACAAACGGGTTGTATCTTTAGGAGTCGGCTTTCTCAAGTACTCAGGGCCAAACACAACAATAGCAGCCTTGCAGAACTTATACAGGAAGCCTAGGCATGTAGACTTGCTCATACGGACGTACTCGTCAATGAGATCACTGGGCACTCCGTATGCAAGCATTCGGATGACGACAGTGCATTTTTGATAAGAGGAGAAACCAATCTTTCCAACGACATCCTCTTTGCACTGAAAATAGTCATCATAGCTGACCACCCACTCTCTAATACGGTTGAAAAGATGCCTACTCATACGGAAACGGCGGCGGAATATCTGATGTTTGAACAACGGGTTTGTTGTGTCAAAGTAGTCCTTCCAAAGAAGAAAATGTCCGCTCTCTCGGTTGCGATTCAACGCCGAAAGGTGCCCCGGAATAGAGCCATAGAACGACGGGCGCTGACTATTGAGGTGGTGATGGACCAACACGGCAGCCAAGATCCCCTCCTCATCATCGGACGAAGAATCGTCGGAGTCGCAAAGGAAATTATGAAAAAAGAACTCGTCGGCGGAGTCCATTTTGTACCTTGGCAAACTGTCGAACAGTTTGCGGGCGTCGACGAAGGAGACGGCCGGCGAAGGGAGTCGCGCCGCCCTCGGACCAGCTAGCTGCCCTGGCGGCGTCCGACAAGCGTGCCGGCGTCCGACGAGCGTGTCGGTGAGGATCTGGCCGGGTCGGCGAGGCGGCTTCTTGGTCGCGGTCGCGGCTGTGTCGGGGGAGCGGGGGTGGGAAGCTTTCGGTTCCCCAGCGCAAGACGGCGGTGGCAGGCGACGTGGGAGGTGGAGGCATTGCAGAGGGGATATTGCGGCGCCGACAGCTGGCAAAGTCACCGGAAAAAAGGGCGGCGGCGGCGACGACGAAGGAGGCGGGCGAGGGTTTACTGTTGGAATGGGAGAGGATGGTCAATGTGCCACCGACCAGCGGGCCAGGGGGAGTAGGCGGGCGCGCGCGCGTCCGTCTCATGTCCGCGCCGATGCAAATCCGGCTCAAAATGGGCCGAGAATGGGTCGGCAGGTGGACGAACAACGGACGCGCGTCCGTTTGGGTCGGCAACGCGCGTGGACGAAATGGGTCGCCGCGTTGGAGTTGCTCTTATGCATGGCCCGGTTATCCTCATATCAGAGTTATATATGGGTCACCTCATCACCTGATCGTATACTTTATTCTATTGTTGCTTTGTCGATAAAGCGGGGCGAAAGCCTGGTTCAGAAATATCCTGCATTTTTTCGTGGATACCACTCAAAGACATTTGTTACTACTTGCAGAACTCTTATGTTTTGAACTCCTATAGGAACTCCTTGTTCGAAACTTTTCGATTTGTTGGAATCCAGCGCGTTGCAGTACTTCTCTATCTCTATCTTGCATGGTCCTGATACAGAAAATTAGTCAAAGAACGAGTAAAGCTATCTATCCAGTATCCACTCGCTCGTGCTCGCGCACGCAGCACGCTACAGCGCTGCGGCTAGCAGCTGCGGCTGTGGATTACGCATCCCGGTCAAAAATGGCCACTCCCTCCGCGCCACGTCTCCTCCCCTGCCCCGCCATGCTCCACTCCCCCATGCCTATCCTCTTCCTCGCCGCCGGTCCGCTCGCCGCCGTCCACTTCTCTGCCCGCTGCCGCCTCCGCCTCCGCCTCCGTATCCCCCACGTCGCTACCGCCGCCGGCGCTGCCACCGCTCCGGGAAACAGCTTCGCCGTCGAGGACTACCTCGTCGCCAACTGCCACCTCACCCAGCCGCAGGCCGTCAAGGCCTCCAAGAACCTCGCCCACCTCAAGTCCGCCTCCAACCCCGACGCCGTCCTCGCATTCCTCGACGGCCTCGGCTTCTCCCCCAAGGAGGTCGCCGCCGCCGTCGCCTCCAACCCGCGCATCCTCTGCGCCCGCATCGAGCGCTCCCTCGCGCCCATCTCCGCGGAGCTCCGCGCCCTCGGCCTCTCCACCTCCCAGGTCGCCCGGCTCGCCAAGATCGCCGGCCGCTACTTCCTCTGCCGCAGCTTCGTCTCCAAGGTGCAGTTCTGGCTCCCCCTGTTCGGCTCCCCGGAGAGGCTGCTCCAGGCCAGCGACTGGAACTACTGGCTCCTCACCTCCGACCTCGAGAAGGTGGTCGAGCCCAACGTCTCCTTCCTCAGGCAATGCGGGCTAAGTGCTTGTGATATTTCCAAGCTGCTCGTGGCCGCGCCGCGCCTGGTCACCATGCACCCCGAGTACGTCCAGGACTCCGTGCGGCGGGCCATTGAGCTCGGCGTGCCACCGGGCTCCCAGATGTTCCGGCACGCGATCTCCACCGCCGGGTGCATCGGCCAGGAGAAGGTGGACGCCAAGATCGCCGTCCTCAGGGAGACTCTCGGGTGGTCCAAGGAGGAGGTGAGCCTGGCCATCAGCAAGGCGCCGCGGATCCTGGTCGCCTCCGAGGAGAGGCTGCGCCGCAACGCCGAGTTCCTGGTCAAGGAGGTCGGGCTGGAGCCGCAGTACATCGCGCGCCGGTCGGTGCTGCTCATGTACAGCCTCGAGAGGAGGCTCATGCCCCGGCATCTCGTAGTGAAGCTCCTCAAGCAGAGGCGGCTGATCGAGGAAGACCGGTGCTTCTTCAACGTGGTGGCGCCGACGGAAGAGAAGTTCTTGGAGAAGTTCGTTGCCCCCTTCGAGGAGTGTATCCCCGGCCTCGGCGATGCTTACGACGCTGCCTGTACCGGGAAGGCGCCGGTGAAAGCTCAGTGAGCACTGAGTGACTAGAAGAGAATCCTGGAGGTGTGCGTAGGTGTGTATACCCTCCCTTGTATAACCTGATTCTACTGATGAACAATACCAGATTCATGACCATTTAGTGTAGGTTGATTACAGTCGACAACAACGAGGTCGATGTTTATAATTTTGGAACTTGGAAGCGTTCATTACTGACTGAACAATGAGTTTTGGTGTAGAACTCTGAGCAAGCATATGTCTATTTGGTTCTCTCTTGTTTACAGAAGATGAACATCGCCATCTTTCCCTTCCATATGCGTGCAATGCAATGCTTCAAAAGTGTTTAACACAGTGGTCATTTCTTATTGTGCATATCTGAGTTGCTGTTAGCCCTAAAGTAATCCCCCTGGACAATACATTAAACCTAAATAGGAGTAGCTGGCTTCAGTATACTAGTATGCTTGCCAGTGCCACTGATCACAATGTGACCCAGCAAAAAATATTTTGGGAGTGTATATTTTGTAAGTTGCTTGAAATATTTATATACCTCAGTCGCCTTTTTAAGCCTTTGGATCAACATCCAACAATTCACATCTCATCTAACTTTTGTATATCAGCTATGGATTCAAACTTGCACTGAAGTTGCATGATCTGGAAAGTATAAATTTAGACTAACCAAGGTGCAATTTCAGGTGACTGAGATTTATGAAAATACAAACTACTCGAAGCATCCCTGGGTCTGTATGTGACCTTTCGACAGGCTGCATTTTGTTTAGTGATTGCTTCTTAAGTTGGATAATGCTCTGTTGCCCTGTCTAGATAGCCCATAGTGTGATGAGAGAAGTCCATAGCACTCCATAAACTTGTCCGGTTGTACTTTGGATCCAATTCGGGATTTTTCTTGGGAAGTTTCGGGAAGAAATACAATACCTAACTTTGCTTTGCAGTTTACCCCTCTGAACTATGAAAACCCTTCTTTTTATAACCCTTCGTCCTTATTTAGCCGGTTTTGACCTGTTTGACTCCAATTTTGAACTAGTCAGTGGTGCCACATCGCATATTTTCTCCCCTCTGTTATGTCATTTCTCCCTCCTCACAACTAAAATTAAAATAGAAGGTTTCTCTCAAGTCGTATGCCAATAGATTGTCAGTGAATTATGCTCGTTTTACTAGCATTTTTGGAAGTAAAAAAATAGGTTGTCTGAATTTTGAATCCAAAAGTAGAGCTTGAAACTAAAACAAGAAGTTTCTCTCAACCAGTATGTCGATTTTATCTAAAATATCACCATATTGGTCTATGACCTAGGTTTAACACGTTTCAATCTCAAGTTTGATTTTTGGGTTCAAAATTCAGACAACAACAGATGTTTCTATACAAATCATTGGAAATTAATCATAGTATGGTGAACATTATAGTAAACTTTTAGCGGTAAGTAAACTATAGTTTGAAAGAAACGCGTAATTTTGGTTTTAGTTAAGGATCTTCGGTTCTCGGTCGGTAGTGCTTATCAGATGTTCTTCTTGGGGAACACACGCTTTGCTTGTTGCAAACCAATTTGAAAATCCAAGGCACCGCCTCGCTGTAAATTCTTCATGTGGCTGGCTGTACATAGGGGAGGTGTTTAACGGCAGACAACTTACAGAGCAGGAGCTGGCCCTCCAATGGCGCTTGCCCCTTGTGCCTCTCTGAACCTGAAACTTGTACGCATTTGTTTGTGCATTGCTGCTTTACTAATCAAGTCTGGGTGCGATTTAAGGCATGGACTGGAGCTGATTTTCAGATTCCAGATGACAGTTTCAGCACGACGGAGGATTGGTGGCTGAAGGCCAGGGTGGCAATCCCTAAACACACGAGGCGGAACTTTGACACTATCGTGATTCTGTTGCACTGGAGGATCTGGAAGGAAAGAAATGCGATGATTTTTGAAAACATTGCCAGTACAGCGGACAGAGTTTTGGACCAGATTATCGAAGACATTGGCATGTGGAGGGCTGCGGGATGCATTAGTGACTTGCCAACTTAGGTCTACTCATATCGGCATGTTTGTATTACTCTCTGTACTCTTGTTAGCGAGGACTCCTTGTTCGTCTTATCTTGGGTCTCAGCTCTAGTTCGCCTAGACTGTCCCCAGTTGTACTCTTTTTCCCATTCTAATAAAGTTCGGCCAACGGCCCTTCGAGAAAATATGAGATATGACACTGCTAACTAGGAAAAAACTGGAGTCACTAAACACTAAAGCGCCAAACGTGAGGTTTGATCCTGATGAACTGGGTACCGCAACCCTCTTAAGAGCATCTCCAGCCGTTGGCTCCCCCAGGAGGCATAAAAATCGCCGCCTGGGGGCGAGCCGGCGGTATAATCGGCTCTGGGGCGGTTGGGCACTCAGCCATCGCCCCCAGGCACCGATATCGGCCCATTTTTGACGCAAATGTGTCCGCTTTTTGGCCCACTTTCGGCAAAATATGGCCCGATGTCGGCGCGAACCGGCCCATATTCGCCGTGGTTCGGCGTGAATTCAACATAAGTAATTTTTTATCACATAGTTCATCACGGAAAATCAATAGAAATCAAATAGTATAACAAATAGTTCAACAACAAATAGTTCAATAGAAATTATATAGTTCAACAAATAAAGACTCATATTTCATCACACGTCGAGCTAGGCGTCGCCCTTGAGCCTCCATAGGTGCTCCACCAGATCCTGCTGCAGTTGTTGATGCACCTGTGGGTCTCGAATCTCTTGACGCATATTGAGGTAGGCAGTCCAGGTTGCCGGTAGCTGGTGATCAACTTGGGCAAGAGGACCCTGCCTGTAGTATGGTTCAGTGTCAAACACTGGCTCTTCCTGCTCGCTCTCAATGATAATGTTGTGCAAGATGACACAGCAAGTCATGATCTTTCATATTTGATCTTTCGACCAGGTCTGAGCAGGGTACCGGACAACAGCAAATCGAGATTGGAGCACACCAAATGCCCGATCGACATCCTGCCTGCAAGCCTCCTGAACCTTGGCAAAGTGGGACTTCTTGCCTCCTGGCACAACGTTTGAGTTAGTCTTCACAAATATAGACCATCTCGGATGGATGCCATCAGCTAGGTAGTACCTCTTGTTGTAGTGCCGCCCATTGACCTCAAAGTTCACCGAAGGAGAATGATCTTCAACAAGCTTGGCAAAGACAGGGCAACACTGCAGCACGTTGATGTCATTGTGAGTTCCTGGCATACCAAAGAAGGAGTGCCAAATTCAGAGGTCCTGTGTGGCCACCGCCTCAAGTACCACACTGCAAACCGCCTTTGACGCCTTTGTACATCCCCTGCCAAGCAAATGGGCAGTTCTTCCATTTCCAATGCATGCAGTCGATGCTTCCAAGCATCCCAGAAAATCCTCTTGCTGCATTCTGTGCTAGGATCCGAGCAGTGTCTTCCGCATTGGGTGTTCGCAAGTATTGCGGTCCAAACACTACCACCACTTCCCTGTAGAACTTGTAGAAACACTCGGCCATGCGCCCATAGTCGTCGAGTGAATCACTGGGAGCTCCGTATGCAAACATCCTCATAGCTGTCGTGCACTTCTGGATTGAGGTGAATCCAAGTTTGCCGGTGCAATCCTTCTTGCACTTGAAGTAGCCGTCGAACTCCCGGATGGAATTCACAATCCCGAGGAAAAGTTTTCGGCTCATCCGATAACGGCGCCGAAATACTTTGTCTTCATGCAGTGGAGCATCAACGAAGTAGTCGGAGTAGAGCATGTAGTAGCCTTCCAGACGATACCGATTCTTTGCTTTCAGCCTCCCCGGTGCCGAGCCATCTCGCCGCGGCTTTTCATTGCTCGCGAGCAGGCCTGCAGGGCTGCGAGGACCCTGAGATGTTCCTCTTCCTGGACGTCGGCATCAGCTTCCTCCTCCAGCAGCGCGGCGAGTGCCTCCTTGTCATCCGAGTCCATCGCCGAGCAGATAAATCGCCGAACACCTGGCGGGCATGGTGGGCGCGCACCCGCCGGTATACCGCCCTGCGTAGCCGGAACGCCGGAAAAATTGCCTGGACGGTGGTGGAGAGGCTGTCGCGGCGAAACCTTCTCTCTTTTCTAGCGGGGAATGGCCTATCTAGCAGTGGTGGGCGGTGGGCGGCGCCAGGATCGGCAGGGTAGCGGCCGAGTGTGCGGTGGTGGAAGGCGAATCTGGACGATTAACGTGACTTTTCGCCTAACAGTGTGGCCCAGGCGTGTTTTCCCCTTGCGCCAGAGCCCCCGAGCGCCCCCAATGCGCTGGGTTCGGCCTGTGATCGCCGGGCCCAAAAACGGGCCGAGCAGGAGGATTTCGGCGTCTTGGGGCGCGAGTGGGGGGGGGAGGGGGTTCGGCGCCGGCGCGTAAAAAGGCGCCTGGGGGCCTGTTGGGGGCGCGGCTGGAGATGCTCTAAGGCATATCCTATGCCGACCATAAAAAATGCCCACAATCGTTCGGACCAAGTTGTCCGAACGTAATTTGCCATCCAATACGGCACCCCGTCGGTCCGCAGGCAGTCCAGTTGTCCGAATTTCCCAAAACCATAAGCAAATTGGGGGGGTGGAGGGGGGCTTTGCGGGAGACCGGACCGTCTCCATGTAGAACTCTGACACCTTGACCCACCATATTGTATAACCTGGATGCGTTGTCCCACACATGACAAAGGGCAGGCCATTTACACTCATACATTGTTGGATGAAGTTCAAGGGCACAATGCGTGGGACGACCAACTCGAGTATCGTTGAATTTGGTATTGATGAGTTTAAAAAATTTATTGAACATCAAGTTATCTGGGATGTAATATTTACATTTGAAATTATTGTTGTACTGGGGATATTTGCATGTTATTTACGGTTGAATTATGCTATTTTATAATTATTTTAAGGGTTGCAGATTGAAGAAAAAAGAAAATAAGGGCAAACATTTAGCGGACAAGGTTAGATAGTTGACTCATGTATCCGCGTCCACGGGCGGGCCTGGACGAGTCCACGGACAAATACAATGTCTGTTTTGGGGTCAGCGTTGGAGATGCCTTTAGACGTAAACATCAAATTAATCGGTTCACTTGCTTATTTAGTTGCATAATCCTTCCAATTTTTTCATGCGAAGTTTTATAACCCTTTGAGACCGTATGTTTTGATCAAGGCGTATGAGCTTAGGCCGAACCGTGACACTTTCTGCAAAATAGAATAGTGATATTTTTTGAGAAACACCTATAATTTTATTCATACTCATAACAGTTACTGGTACACTGATTTGGATCTAAAATCCAAGAAAACACAAAGTAACTCCTGTGATCGAGAATTATAATAAAATATCTTGGAAACACCTTTCTCATGGTGTCAATCTCTGTTAGAAAAAAAAATACTCCAAAGACTTCAGTAAAGAGGCTGCAATTGGGTTGGAACAACGAAGTTGTCACTCTTTCACCCGCATGAACATTACCAATAATGGTTGTTGAAAGTGCCTTGAGTCGTTCATCCAAAAATATGGGAAGCCTTAATCGATGAACGTACTTGGGCTAGGGATGATCCCCTAGAAGTGCAGGCGATCGGATCACTATATTTTCACCATAATATCGATGAAAGATTTCAACTCCACAAAGAATCAAACCAACAATTTTTTTTGACACACCAATATAAACTCATCAGATCCAAATAACTGGATCTGCAAGGACAAAAATTCTCTAATCCCATGACACCGTCAAAAGAACGAGAGTAAATTTATTCTCATAAAAAACGATGATCACTCGATGATGATGAAAAATGTAGAACTCCTGAAGATGCGAGGTCCCCCACCTCTTAGTGCCGAAATGGCAACTGGAGGCAAGGGACCAAAAATTTCCCTAGCGGTCGCGGTGACAGCAGCTGCCCTGGACGAAACCCTCAAAATAGTGACGCTTAAACATGTTGGGGAACACAGTAATTTCAAAAAAAATCCTACGATCACGCAAGATCTATCTCTAGGTGATGCATAGCAACGAGAGGGGAGAGTGTTGTCTATGTACCCTCATAGACCGAAAGCGGAAGCGTTATGACAACGCGGTTGATGTAGTCGTACATCTTCACGATCCGACCGATCTTAGCACCGAAGGTACGACACCTCCGCGATCTGCACACGTTCAGCTCGGTGACGTCCCACGAACTCTAGATCTAGCTGAGGTCGAGGGAGAGTTTCGTCAGCACGACGGCGTGGTGACAGTGATGATGAAGTTACCGGCGCAGGGCTTCGCCTAAGCACTACGACGGTATGACCGAGGTGTGTAACTGTGCAGGGGGGCACCACACACGGCTAAACAATCAACTTGTGTCTTCTAGGGTGCCCCCTGCCCCCGTATATAAAGGAGCAAGGGGGAGGCTGATACGTCTCCAACGTATCTATAATTTATGAAGCATTCATGCTATTTTATTATCTGTTTTGAATGTTTATGGGCTTTATTATACACTTTTATATTATTTTTGGGACTAAACTATTAACCGGAGGCCCAGCCCATATTGCTGTTTTCTTGCTTATTTCAGTGTTTTGAAGAAAAGGAATATCAAACGGAGTCCAAACGGAATGAAACCTTCGAAAAAGTTGTTTTTGGAACAGAAGCAATCCAGCGAACTTGGAGTGCAAGCCAGGGAAGCTTCGAGGAGGCCACGAGATAGGGGGGGCGCGCCCTCCACTCTCGTGGGCCCCTCATGGCTCCCCCGACCGACTTCTTTCACCTATATATTCCCATACCCTAAAACATCGAAGAACAAGATAGATCGGGAGTTCCGCCGCCGCAAGCCTCTGTAGCCACCAAAAAACCTCTCGGGAGCCCGTTCCGGCACCCTGCGAGAGAGGGATCCCTCTCTGGTGGCCATCTTCATCATCCCGGCGCTCTCCATGACAAGGAGGGAGTAGTTCACCCTCAGGACTGAGGGTATGTACCAGTAGCTACATGTTTGATCTCTCTCTCTCTCTCTCTCTCTCGTGTTCTCTCTATGGCACGATCTTGATGTATCGCGAGCTTTGCTATTATAGTTGGATCTTATCACTACAAAAAAATACACTTCCGTGATGATACGTGTTTGTCACAGTAGGTCGCGTTTTCTGTCATGCATGTACATCCATGACGATGTCACAGTAGGTCGCGTTTTCTGTCATGCATGTACATCCATGACGATTTTATGACAGAATCAAGATAGTCATACCTGTGCTGTCGTAGAAGTGTTCCATGACATTACCAAAATTATCATCACGGAAGTGTCCACTTCCATGACGATAAATCGCGCGTCATAGAAGTGCTTTCGTCAAGGGTGACCGACACATGGCATCCACCGTAACGGGACGCCGTTAACCTACCAGGTCCATTTTCTGGATCCGATAACCCGCTAACAGCCACGACCAATGCCGATTTTCCACGTGTAAGATTCTCATTGGCTAACGGATCCACGCGTCAGCTCCGCGTTGGCACAGGTGTCACTCATCCAACGGTCGAGATGGGCCTATGATATGTTGACACGTGGACCGGCCCAAAAGTGGCCCACAAAGTTTAAATGGGCCGGCCCAACCGAAGGCCCATAAGATTTAGCGGACCATAATGGGCCGGCCCAGCTAAAGGCCCACAAGATTTTGCAGACCATAATGGGTCGGCCCATCTAAAGGCCCACAAAATTTAGCGGACCATAATGGGCCGGCCCAGCTAAAGGCCCACATGATTTTGCAGACCATAATGGGCCGGCCCAGCTAAAGGCCCACAAGATTTTGCGGACCACAATGGGCCGGCCCAGCTAAAGGCCCACAAGATTCTGCAGACCATAATGGGACGGCCCAGCTAAAGGCCCAACATTCTCTGTCAAATCGGCCCGTCAACGGCCTTTCCTAAACTTGTCATCAATGCGGCCCATGGTCACTTCTGGCCCGTTAACAGTCCGCTAAGTAATTGGGCCGAATTACAGCCCGGTGTATTTCTGGCCTATTAAAGGTCCTAATTCATTTGGGCCCATTTACAGGCCATCAAAACTTTCGGCCCATAAATGACCGTGAAGGATTTGGGTCATATTCGGCCATGTCTGACATTCGGCCTGTTAGAGGCCCACTATAGATTTGGGCCACTTTCGGCCTGTTGTCATTTTCGACCTGTTAACGCCGGACGAAAACCATGAGCCATATGTGGCCCAACGTCATATCGAGACCATTAACGGTCCATATAAAAATGATGATAATCTAGCATGACCGAAGTTCCGGCCTGTTAAAGGCCTGTGTATTAGGTCGGCGCATTTACATCCTGTCCGAATTTTGGCCTGTCAAAGATCCGCATCGTAAATGGGCCACCATTTCGGCCTGCCAAGACCAGTGGGTTATTTGGCACAATCAGGGCCCAATCTCACTTTCGGTCAATTAAAGGCCCATGTTTTTTATGGGCTCGAGATATTTACACCTGTGAACGACCTATTTTTACAAAGGGCCCAAATTATGTTAGGCCTGTTAAAGACCCACTATGGGCACAGGCCTACCAGAAAAATATGAAAGCTTATGCTGATTTAGGCCCAGATATTTTTAGTGGGCTACATGCCAATTTCGGCCTGTAATCGTTTTTAGCCCAATTGGAATGGGCCCGACAAATGTTGGCATCTTGGGCTCCTACGAAGCTTTCGACCGAATACATTACTAAGATAAACCTACACTATACAAAAATAGCATCGTAATTACTGCATCCTATGGCAGCATCATAAATGTTGTATCACAACAAAATAAATTCGAACCATACAACAAAAGGCCTATTGGCATAAAGTTTACAGTCCTTCCAGATAAAAGCACCATCAAATGTATAGAAGCACATATCATTTGGCCTGAGTGCTAATGTTTTAGGCTGTAGAATCTGATGGAGCAGCACGATCTCCACCTTTTTTCCGCCATTGCTCTTGAACAATGAAGCGAATGTCTGATAGTCTGGTTTCAAAACCATTCATATCTTGACGACATTTCTCAACCACTATTCTTGTTTCCGAAACAACGTCCATTAGGGATTGGACTTGTGTTTGGAGCACATATATATTACTCTGTCTAGCAGGAAGATTTTGTTCAGTAGGCGATTTGGACGAGGTTACTCTAACGCCCCCGATCCGATGCGCCAGGTGTCCGCCAGTTATTCACCGTCGTTACCATGTCATTTTCTTGCGTGTTGCATATTGTCATGTCATCATGTGCATTTCATTTTGCATACGTGTTCGTCTCATGCATACGAGCATTTTACCCGTTGTCCGTTTTGCAATCCGGCACTCCTATGCCCTTCGGCGTTCCCCTTCTGCCTCTCTTCGTGAGCGGGTGTTAAACTTTCACGGAATGGCCTGAGTCTTGCCAAGCGGCCTTGGTATACCACCGGTAGACCGCCTGTCAAGTTTCGTGCCATTTGGAGGTCGTTTGATACTCCAACGGTTAACCGCGTAGCCTGAAACCCCCCTTTCTCTTGGCAGCCCAACACCCTTCCAAAGTGGCCCAAAACCCATCTAACTCCCCTCCATGCTCTCGGTCGTTCGATCACGATCGTGTGGGCGAAAACCGCGCCGCCGCCCTTCGCCGTGCTCGCCGCCGTCCTTCGGCGCCCACGCCTCTCCTTCCAGTCGCCAGCATGGCCTCGGCGTCCGGCCATGGCGCCGCCCATCCCGCCG
>NC_041391.1:584741642-584743161 GCF_002162155.2 Triticum dicoccoides | reverse complement strand
CGCGGCCCCGCGTCAGCCACGCCGCCGGCCGGCCCGCCTCTGCCGCCCTCGCCGCCCGACTCCCCTCGCCGGAGCCGCAGCTCCACGCCACCACCTCGTCCGGTGCCGCCCCTCGCCGGCCCCGCGCCTCCCCGTCGTCCCCGTCGTCGCCGGAGTTCGCCCCCGTCGGAGCTCCGGCCGGATCCAAGGGAGTGGATCAGATCGGGTCTTGTAAACCGGGATTCCGAGTCTGATCGGGTCTTCCTGGGAGAAGGAATATCCTTCATTGATCGCGAGAGCTTATCATGGGCTAAGTTGGGACACCCCTGCAGGGTATAATCTTTTGAAAGTCGTGCCTGTGATTATAGGCAGATGGGAATTTGTTAATGTCCGGTTGTAGATAACTTGACACAGATCCGAATTAAAACACATCAACCGCGTGTGTAGCCGTGATGGTCTCTTCTCGGCGGAGTCCGGGAAGTGAACACAGTTTTTGGGTTATGTTTGACTTAAGTAGGAGTTCAGGATCACTTCTTGATCATTGCTAGCTTCACGACCGTTCCTTTTGCTCTCTTCTCGCTCTTATTTGCGTATGTTAGCCACCATATATGCTTAGTCGCTGCTGCAGCCTCACCATTTTACCCCTTCCTTTCCCTTTAAGCTTTGCTAGTCTTGATACCCATGGTAATGGGATTGCTGAGTCCTCGTGGCTCACAGATAACTACAACAACAGTTGCAGGTACAGGTTTTGCGATGATCATGACGCGAGAGCGATGTTTGCTTGCGTTGAGTTCTTCTTTTGCTTCTTCGATCAGGGGATAGGTTCCAGGTCGGCAGCTTGGGCTAGCAGGGTGGATGTCGTTTGAGTTTTTGTTTGTGTTTCATCCGTAGTCGGATGGTGCTCTTATGTATGATGATGTTGTATTCGTGTGGCATTATATGCCTCTTGTATGTATCCCCATCTATTATGTAATGTTGATGTAATGATATCCACCTTGCAAAGCGTTTCAATATGCGGTTCTATCCTTGGTGGGACCTTCGAGTCTCTTTAGGATAGTATCGCATATTGGGCGTGACAAGTTGGTAATCAGAGCCTCGACCGACCCTAGGAGCCCCCTTGATTGATCGTGTAGTTTGGCCGTTGTTGAGTCTAGAAGAAAACTATTTTCGGAGTCTAGTTATATCGGAGAGTAGGAATTCTTTTTACTCCTCAGTCCCTTCGTCGCTCTGGTAAGGAATCTTGACGTAGGTGTTTTGAATTACTTCTCTTCTCCTTCCAATTTTCTTTAGGTTCACGCGGGTAGTTTTTCGTTCGTTGGTTCTCTTCTCTTTTCATCCGGTGCATTTCTCGTCAAGTCGACTCGAGCCTCTTCATCTTTAAGTTCAATCCTCAGTTGTTTTCTTTTCCCACCCGCCCACCCTTTTCTTCTCGGAACCGGAGTCCGTAATCGAGTATCCATCCTACTCGTGCGAAGTCTTTGCTTTCTTTCATCAATTATTTCAACCGGTGTTTTCTCTTCAAGATACTTGTCGATTTCCC
>NC_041391.1:584726501-584741438 GCF_002162155.2 Triticum dicoccoides | reverse complement strand
TCTTCCTGGAGTTTGAGTCTCATTCGACCATCAATTCCATTCGTGTGGAGCCTCTTCAGTCTTCCCTCAATTATTTCAATCGGTGATTTCTCGTCTCGTTCGTCATTCTTCATCCCTTTCTTTTTTCGGTGCACACAATTCAAGTTTTCTTCGTTGTCGATCATATTCTTTCCCTCAGCTCAAATATTTCCCTTTGCTCGTTCGCCTCTCGCCAGTTATCCTTCCGGAGTGTTAAAGATATCTCAGGAGATTTGTCGGTGTTTGAATTAATTCGAGGTTGTCACCTCATTCAAATATTTCAACTGTTCCGGTGCATCATCTATCTTTTCAACAATCCTTTTCAACGGTGTTTTCTTTTAGTGGGCCCTAACCCACAGGTCTTTTCCCAGGATCTTACCTGACTCTTCTAATTCCCCCGGAGTTATTCTCAAATTATTTTCAGAGTCTGACGTAAGAATGAGTTTCATCAGTCAGATGCCTTTCCAAGATAGATTTCAAATCATTTCATTGTTGGCTCAACCTCTCTGCTTTTCATTCAACCGGAGTACTTCAGTAATTTTGGTGGTGTTTTTCCCGTCGTCATTTGAAGATCGAAGAAGAGTTTTTCCTCTCAATCTTGCCCGTTCTCCCAAAGATTCGTGGCTCTAGCTTCTGGTTATCCTCTCGAATTATTCTATTTGTCGGAGATTCTTTTTCTCAACCATCCGGAGTATGTTAGGAGTTGTTTTCCCATTTCTTTTACCGGAGGCCATCATTCCAGTTATTATTCTCTAATTATCAAGGTGCTTCGTTCAAGTGTTCTTTAATCAGATCATGATCTCTTTTTCTCTTTTGCATCTAAATCCCCTCGAGCATATTTGTTCTTCTAATTCTTCCCGGTGATTCTTCCTCTTTCATCAGTCATCTTTGAATTCTTACGGTGGTTCATGAAGACTTTCTCAGTTTTGCGCCATTTTTCCCCTAATCCTTTTCAAGAAGAATAAGTAATATGCAAAATCCATTGTTTGTCATCAATTTAATTTGATGAAGGATAAGCATACAATAAATCTTATTCTTATTTCATCCAAGTGAGTAATCCCTTCCTTCGGAGTTTGTTCTTGATGAATAAATTCTAGTTCTGTCAGGACCCCGACTCAATGCCACATCGATCTAGCATGTAACACCACATATCACTTTGCGGCCTCACGCACGGTATCCCCACGGGTGTCGCCTTACCTTTGCCCGGGACCGTTTGTGCCTTTTGGCACACGTATATGATAGTGTCGCTAGCATCCATATGATAAGGAGCCCGGGCTGACATGGCTAGCCGTAAACCCAAAGTGGCACAAACTTACAGGGACATGCATCCATGACCCAGCATCGAACGTGTCGGTCATCCACGAGTGAATCCAGGCTGTAGCACTGGGCTAGCAGGATTCCGGCGAACCAGGCTGTAGCGGGCTAACAGGACTCCGGTATTCATCGCGTGACATTTCCCCGAAGGGACAGACACAGGAACGAAGAAGGACACATGCCGGCCAGCCTAAGTGTTCCGGAGAAGTAGCAAGCTACCATGGCTCAGTAGAAGCACTAGGAGACATTTCCCGGTAAGAGAGGCTACTAAGGATAAACAACTAGATAGTCAGATCCCACACATACCAAGCATTTCAATAACATACACACAATATGCTCGATATGTGCAAATACAACATGGCATCACAACATGACTCTACAACTCAAGTATTTATTCAATAGGCTCCAAGGAGCGAGATATTACAATCATGGGTCTCATGACCCGACAATCAGAGCATACAAGTCAAAGCACATGCGAAAGCTTAACATGTCTGAGTACAGACATCTACAAATGAAAAAGGCTGAGAAGCCTGACTATCTACCAGATCCTGCCGAGGGCACAAGATCGTAGCTGAGGTAACAAGCTAAACGTCGAAGTCCACGCGGTACTACTAGCGAGACTGAAGTCTCTCTGCAAAAACATAAATTAAGCAACGTGAGTACAAATGTACCCAGCAAGACTTACATCAGATCTAACTACATATGCATCATTATCAACAAAGGGGATGGTGGGGTTTAACTGCAGCAAGCCAGCTTTGACTCGGTGGCTATCCTAAACTACGACTGCAAGTAACTCTTTTGAGGTGGCGCACATGAGTCCACATATTCACCATATCAATACACCACTATGGATCCGCTCCCGTCTCCCTACGAGAACGCCATCCATAGCACTCACGCTTATCTTGCGTATTTTAGAGTATCCACTTTCACTTGTCTATGAACTGTATAGGCAACCCAGAAGTCCTTTACCGCGGACACGGCTATTCGAATAGATCATATTAACCCTGCAGGGGTGGACTTCTTCACACACGCTCTCACCACTTACCGCCGTTTACACGACATGTACTCGGCAACCTTCAAGTGGAAGCACAACGAGGGTGTCGGCCACGACCTGACTAACCACACAAGTCTCTCGTCCAGGTTTATCGCCTATTCAGGTTCCATCCGCAAGGAGATCCGGCCGGGGTGTCGCTCACGGCCCCAAACGATGTGTGCAGGGTTCCCAAGCCCACCATCCGGGTGCCACTTGGTACACCAGGCCACTGTGCCTAGTCTGTCACAAGCCCACCTGTACCGGGTGCCACTTGGTAGACTACTAACACTACCTACAAACACCAGAAACTAGTTGCAACTCCTGGACAGAGATCAAGTTGATTAATAAGTCGAGAGAGCTTGGAGTGCCCGGAGTCCAATGTGTGGTAGTAACTGATCATGGATCACAAACACAGAACTCAGTTCTTTGGGACGGCTGCAATGAGACAACCCACCGTGTACTCCTACATGGCCTCTCACCGCTACCTTTACCAAATCGTGTTCACACACTTAGCTCTCAACAGTAGGACATGTTCACCACATTCCAATTCATCCCCGATGAATCAGACCTGACTCAACTCTAAGTAGTAGCAGGCATGACAAACAAGCATGAATGAGTAGGCACAATAGGGCTCAAATAACTCCTACACATGCTAGTGGGATTCATCTATTTACTATGACAATGACAGGTCATGCAAAGGATAAAGGGGTTCAACTACCGCAGCAAGTAACAGATGCATCGTTGTTGTCCTAATGCAGTAAAAGAGAGCAGGAGCGAGAGAGTGGGATTTTATCGGAATGAACAAGGAGGTTTTTCTTGCCTGGCACTTCCGAAGATGATATAGCTCTTCATCGGTGTCATCGAACTCATCGTCGGAACCACGTCTATCGAGAGGGGACAAATACCGGCAAACAATGAAGAGCACAATCAATGCAATGCACAATATGATGCATGATCATGACATGACAATATGCTGTGGTTTGAGCTAATGCAACTAGCAACAAGTTAAATGAAGTTGGTTTGAACCCTAAGTTCAAATCCAAACTCCATATGTGATTTCTTAAATGCCATTTAATTGAATTGTCCTAAACAGTAGTCATAAGTTGTTCTAACATGCATGAAAACAGTACAGATGGATAGATTTGATTTTTCTGGTCATTTTTCATATATAATTTATTTCATTTGGAGTTACGGTTGAATTTCTATGAATTTTAGAGGTTTTTACTATTTTCTGGAATTTCCTGAATTAAAATTAATCCAGAAAATGAGTTATGGCGTTAGCACTGCGTCATGCTTGCATCAGCAAGTCAACAGGGCTGCCCCGGGTCAAACCTGACCAGGGGGTCCCATTAGTCAGTGACTTAGGGCTCGTTTAGGTCGCTGGCATGTGGGACCAGTCAACGGACACGTCAGCACAGTCAATGTTGACATGTGGGTCCAGGGTAATTAGATTAAACTTAATCTAGTTTAGTTAGCCAGTTAGTTAGGATGTGGGGCCCGGCTGTCAGTTTCATTGGAGGTTAATTAGTGGGGTCATCAGTGGCTAATGACGTGCCACGTCACCGGCCACCGGAGTTCGGCCGGCGGCGACCGAATCCGACGACGGAAACGCCACGAGAAAGCGTTACAGGGGATGGTTTCGGGCGTGGTTTGCGGCTATGGGTTGCTGGGCTTCACGCGCATCCAGGGGTGGCAACAGCTCGAGCTAGGGTGGCCGGAGCTCACCGGAATGGAGCTCGCGGCGGCGCCGGAGTTCGGACCTCGGCGAAAACGGCGTTGCGGAGCACGAGCGAGCGAGGTAAAGCGCTGCGCAGCCTCCTGGAGTCACCATGAGCTCGGTGAGATGCACGGGCGTGACCCGTTCGAGCTCAGGCCACGACGGCGACAAGGCCGGCCGTGGTGAGCTTCTGGCACGGCGGGGATCGATGGTTGCGACATTAATTCGACGAGGGGAGCAGGGGTAAGTGGTTAGGGGCTCACAGCAATGACGACGGGACGGTCGGCGAGGTCGGGGACGGTCCAGAGCCGACGAATTTGACGGTGATGGCCGGCGGTCCCGAGGTTGAAGAAGGCATCGATGGCGGTGTTGCGGTGAAACCCGGCTTGCGTGGCTCGTTGAGGAGATGCTTCAGGTCCTTGCGGAGCTATTGGTCACGGTGGTTGGGCTAGGGGATGGTTGTGGCTGCGGCGGTGCTTTCCGGCGTGCGGCAGGGTACTCAGGCGCGCTGCAGAGAGAGATCCCGAAAGGGGGTGAGAGCGCGGGAGAGTAAGAGAGAGAGGCAGGGAGGTGCGTGGCCTCGCCAGACGCGAGGGGGAAGCAGAAGGCGGCAAGCAGGAGCTGGCGCAGCTCGGCTGTGTGCTCTCCACGTAGCTGCCTCGCCTTCTGGCAGAAGGTTGAAGAAAGGCACTGCGCTGGCTGGGTTGCACAGTGTTGGGCCGACTGAGGCGCCGGATGGGCTGTAGGTAAGCGCCAGTCAGCTTTTCTCACTCTCTTTTAATTCCATTTTCTATTTCCTGCAATTGTTTTGGCTTTATTAAAAATGCCAGAGCATTATTAAAAATCCTGAAAATATTTGTGGCACAGTTGAAATTATTTCCAACAGCCCTCAACTAGTTTCAGAATTATTAGAGCATTTAAAAATATTTATAAGATTTAAATGCCCCAATTCAAATACAATATGAGTTAATTCAAAAATCCAGAAATGACCTATAAATATGTTCATCATTTTTGGCAGAGGTTTTCACCTTTATCAGAAATCATGAACATTTTCAAAGGCATTTTGGGTTTATTGAAAATGATTTTAATTGAGCCTATTTGAATTCATTTGATGCTAGGGTTTAAACAATCCCCATTTCAGGTTTAACTGAAATTTAAACATGATGCAACACATGACTAGCTAGCTCAGAGCAAACCAGAAGCTAGGGATGTGACAACTCACCCCTACTAAACAAGAATCTCATCCCGAGATTCAGCCGTAGAGTAAGATGAAGGGGAAACGCAAACTAACATAATCTTCATGATCCAGGTGGCACTCCATCAGAACGTTGAATCGACCACCATCTTGTCTCGTCGACTTGCTCTGAGAACTCCAACTAACATGACAAGAAGAGGAAAGGAAAACTCTAGAAAAATCGATCTTCTCGAAGACCGAACAACTCAGGGTCAAATCATGGGATGAGACATTGACACATCTCTCGAGCTGAGACACGAAGCATACATCTGAAGAAATGGAGTGAGACAGATGACGAGGGCTCGCTAGGTAGACAACAATTCCAGACTTGAGAATGTGGTGATCGGTTGTCAACGTAGCGAGGAGTTGAATTGCCATGATACCATAACGGGGCACCTTAGGGAAGGTGACTCGTAGGAATATCCCTTAAGTGGCAAAAAAAATTACCTTTGATTTAGAGATCATTGAAACTCTTTATACCGGCTTAAGGCAAATCACAAATGATCATTTGGAGGGGTTCAGTAGAATGGCATACCCGGATTAGAATGGATGATGTGGATTACCTTGTTGAAAACAACACATGGGATGATTTTAGTAACTGAGGAGAAGCTCAACAATAGAGAGTGATTCCACTGTTTGAAAGTTATAGCATAACCGAGGAAGCTGAGAGCAAACCCAGTTAGTGCCGATGATAACACCTAGCGCTTGCGCGTGCTCTCAAGAACTTGAGCATCTCCATATTCATCAAGGTTTTACCAACATCCGTGTCAAGGATCCTGGCAACACAACATACTACCATGATGGATAGTGATGGACGATGCAGATGCATAGGAAGATAATAGCTTCTCAAATTTCACCTTAGCGGGGCCAAGGGGACGAAATCTGGATGATCGACTGAGAAACATTTAGCACTCCGCTTCTAATGTTCTCCTTGATGTGCTAGCGCAACACATTTATTAAACCGGGTTGATATCTAGGACATCAAGTAAAGGTCGGACTTCGGGCGCACAAGAATCCATAAGAAACAATTAGGGAGTAAGTCCTATGAAGTCCTTATGGGGAGGTGGCTAACTTCTTCAATCAAGATACTACCATCATAGGTCTTCCGGCTGGGTGTGTTGGCCACGACATCCACTTTACTGGGTTACAGGGAGACCATTATTATAGTTCTTGGGAAACGTTCCAACCATCATATCTGCCTGAGATTCAGATCTGGTTGGTGTCAGGATATTCCAGACTCATCAAATCTAGAAAGAAATATGAAAGTTTGCAACACAAATCGACGAGATGACGTTGCGAGATTCTCGGGAAATGAACTACGATAGCAAACTCCAAGGCATGAGCTGGTTCTGCTACATACATGTGAACACGTTGTCCCAGACAAAACATTATCACATGGTAGTCTTACAATAAAACACTACCGAGTTCAGGTGGGGAACCATCATTAATGACATCGAAGTCTCCACGCGTGGAAGTCCAAAGAGTTCACCTTGGACAGACTCCTTTATCTTTGAACAACTCAATCAGTGGCTTGGTGTGCTAGGATATACATATGGAATGAAGATGATCAGTCTAACAGACCACAGAATTCTTCGCACATGCATGACCGACTTGGGACGATTCTGGAGGAAGCAAAACTAACTTTCTCGAATTCACGGCGGCAACTTACATCAAATGCACGTGAATCAAAGGAAGTCACTTCTTTCATCCAAACATATACTTCATGAACGGGGCATGAAGAAAATGCTTACACAAGTTTCCAACACTAGCTTGATGTTCAACAAAATCATGGAGGAGATAAGGATGTTGTCGATGGGCTCAACAACAGTTCATCCAGGTTTCCATATAAAAGGAATTCCATAGTTAAGTGAACACGGTGATAGCATTGGTCATACCAAAGAATATAATGGTGTATGCTCGAGGAAAAACCACGAGTAAGACAACATTACGAATATCGTTGGTTCTGATTTGATCTGAGAATAGCCCACACTCAAATCAAAGATTGGATAAGATGATAGGTCCATTAACTGATCACAGGACCAATCGGTGAAGATATCATCTTTCTTCAACACACACACACAAAGAGATATCCCTTAACATGAACTAAGTCGGACAAGCTTTTATCTTCCAACTCTCCAAGTTGTTGTTTAGCTTGACCAACTAGCTCAGGGGTATCCCACACAGATTCTTGGAGAAGGGGTGGTTTACAGGAAACCATCTTGATCACAAACTCAACATAGCGGTCAGGTGACAACCTGGTAATACTTCCGAGAAGATATACGGAAAATCTCGAACCACTGATATGTCACTAAGCTCGAGAACAATCTTGCTTTTCAGGGCAAGACGATATGATCAAATGAGCGAGGATTTGACAAAATCCTAACTCATCAATCAAAGAGTGCACCAGGAAATAAGGACTATGTAGCACAATCTATCTTAGAATGATGATTCAATAACCAACATGCTAAGAATGAGAATATTGTCCATTTACTACCAAGCAACTAGTTGCTAGGGGTATTGATTTCACACATCATAGTCCATCCATCGGCATTCCAGTTGCAACAACACGGAAGTCGAGAAATGAATAATGATGGCGAGAAGTATCACTGCAACAAGAATTCATAAGAGGGTGTGCAATTCCAATGATATTCCTGATATAAAAATGGTAATACCTCAAAGTAGAACAGACCAGAAGCTGGATTGCAACTTGATCTGCGGAACACAACTGCTTTGACCCAATCCTGGAAATGGAAAAGGGTACTGGAGTTTGTTTCTCCTAGTCACTCTGGAATAGAATGGCTTGATGGACCACAAGAGTAATAGGCATCGATGAACGAATGCACACATACTCTTGACTATCAATTGATAGACGAGGGTCAAAAGACAACTAAAGAGGGACAATTCAAAGGAACATACGATTTTCTGAGTTGTGGATGCATGGTTTAGCATGTCGAACGAAGTTCAACATATTTCTTCCGGATAACCCATGCAGAAAGGTAGAACTGGCAGAGCCACAATATATAATGGAGAACTCATCGAGGATATTCCTGTTGTGATCTTTTGATCCAACAAACTTCTGCCATAAAGTGGTTCATAGTATTTGGAAGAAGGAAATACCACGAACTTCAAGGACTATCGCAAAGGTTACTAATAACCTAAGGGAGCTAGAAATTACTATCAACATGAGGTAAGTAGGGTGAATCTCGGGTTCAAAACCCAGAAGTGAAATGCCTACTAACTAAGTGGCATCACGGGATGCTTTCAAGGATGACGGCCAAAATGATCACACTGGGAACACAAAACATGGCTAGACTACTAGATGATCCCCTGAGACACCTAGGGTCATAATAATAACTCCAACATAAATGTCGAGGCAATAGAGTACCTCAACCCACCATCTAGTGTGGTTAACCTGGCCAGAGAGGACATTGGGAACGGGAAGAAGGAATTTGCAAATGCATCGGACTGTTTAGAAACCTGGGATGACTCGGACAGCATAGCGGATGTAAATGCTCAAGAAGATTGGAGACATCCTACAAAATGGTGGCATAACCACTCGATCATCACAATATCAAGATTTCGAGATCAACAGTTAACATACGTAGGTGGAAACTGAACTGAGGCTTAAATCCAACAATCTTATGAGTCTACTGATTAGTAACACGTGATCCTGATAGAAAGAAGAGAAAGCCTAGTTCCTTAACCCCGTAGGAAAGATAAGATGACTCATATCAGAAGGCATAAGGTATAAGGAGTAAAAAGAGCCTTACGTTCCATCCCACAATCAATTCCCTTATATAACTAAAGCATTTCTAGACTCAACTTCGACCAATTTGGCTTGGTAATCCTACAGGCAGTCAAGCTCTGATACCAAAGCTGTCAGGACCCCGACTCAATGCCACATCGATCTAGCATGTAACACCTCATATCATTTTGCGGCCTCACGCACGGTATCCCCACGGGTGTCGCCTTACCTTTGCCCGGGACCGTTTGCGCCTTTTGGCACACGTATATGATAGTGTCGCTAGCATCCATATGATAAGGAGCCCGGGCTGACATGGCTAGCCGTAAACCCAAAGTGGCACAAACTTACAGGGATAGGCATCCATGACCCAGCATCGAACGTGTCGGTCATCCACGAGTGAATCCAGGCTGTAGCACTGGGCTAGCAGGACTCCGGTGAACCGGGCTGTAGCGGGCTAACAGGACTCCGGTATTCATCGCGTGACATTTCCCCGAAGGGACAGACACAGGAACAAAGAAGGACACATGCCGGCCAGCCTAAGTGTTCCGGAGAAGTAGCAAGCTACCATGGCTCAGTGGAAGCACTAGGAGACATTTCCCGGTAAGAGAG
The DNA here is from genome assembly GCF_002162155.2 of Triticum dicoccoides. NCBI lineage: Eukaryota > Viridiplantae > Streptophyta > Magnoliopsida > Poales > Poaceae > Triticum > Triticum dicoccoides. The sequence goes on along the minus strand of NC_041391.1, from coordinate 584,731,768 downwards.
GCTACTAAGGATAAACAACTAGATAGTCAGATCCCACACATACCAAGCATTTCAATAACATACACACAATATGCTCGATATGTGCAAATACAACATGGCATCACAACATGACTCTACAACTCAAGTATTTATTCAATAGGCTCAGAGGAGCGAGATATTACAATCATGGGTCTCATGACCCGACAATCAGAGCATACAAGTCAAAGCACATGAGGAAGCTTAACATGTCTGAGTACAGACATCTACAAATGAAAAAGTCTGAGAAGCCTGACTATCTACCAGATCCTGCCGAGGGCACAAGATCGTAGCTGAGGTAACAAGCTAAACGTCGAAGTCCACGCGGTACTACTAGCGAGACTGAAGTCTCTCTGCAAAAACATAAATTAAGCAACGTGAGTACAAATGTACCCAGCAAGACTTACATCAGATCTAACTACATATGCATCATTATCAACAAAGGGGATGGTGGGGTTTAACTGCAGCAAGCCAGCTTTGACTCGGTGGCTATCCTAAACTACGACTGCAAGTAACTCTTTTGAGGTGGCGCACACGAGTCCACATATTCACCATATCAATACACCACTATGGATCCGCTCCCGTCTCCCTACAAGAACGCCATCCATAGCACTCATGCTTATCTTGCGTATTTTAGAGTATCCACTTTCACTTGTCTATGAACTGTATAGGCAACCCAGAAGTCCTTTACCGCCGACACGGCTATTCGAATAGATCATATTAACCCTGCAAGGGTGTACTTCTTCACACACGCTCTCACCACTTACCGCCGTTTACACGACATGTACTCGGCAACCTTCAAGCGGAAGCCCAGCGAGGGTGTCGGCCACGACCTGACTAACCACACAAGTCTCTCGTCCAGGTTTATCGCCTATTCGGGTTCCATCCACAAGGAGATCCGGCCGGGGTGTCGCTCACGGCCCCAAACAATGTGTGCAGGGTTCCCAAGCCCACCATCCGGGTGCCACTTGGTACACCAGGCCACTGTGCCTAGTCTGTCCCAAGCCCACCTGTACCGGGTGCCACTTGGTAGACTATTAACACTACCTACAAACACCAGAAACTAGTTGCAACTCCTGGACAGAGATCAAGTTGATTAATAAGTCGAGAGAGCTTGGAGTGCCCGGAGCCCAATGTGTGGTAGTAACTGATCATGGATCACAAACATAGAACTCAGTTCCTGAGGACGGCTGCAATGAGACAACCCACCCTGTACTCCTACATGGCCTCTCACCGCTACCTTTACCAAATCGTGTTCACACACTTAGCTCTCAACAGTAGGACATGTTCACCACATTCCAATTCATCCCCGATGAATCAGACCTGACTCAACTCTAAGCAGTAGTAGGCATGACAAACAAGCATGAATGAGTAGGCACAACAGGGCTCAAACAACTCCTACTCATGCTAGTGGGTTTCATCTATTTACTGTGGCAATGATAGGTCATGCAAAGGATAAAGGGGTTCAACTACCGCAGCAAGTAACAGATGAATCGTTGTTGTCCTAATGCAGTAAAAGAGAGCAGGAGCGAGAGAGTGGGATTTTATCGGAATGAACAAGGAGGTTTTGCTTGCCTGGCACTTCTGAAGATGATATAGCTCTTCATCGGTGTCATTGAACTCATCGTCGGAACCACGTCTATCGAGAGGGGACAAATACCGGCAAACAAGGAAGAGCACAATCAATGCAATGCACAATATGATGCATGATCATGACATGGCAATATGATGTGGTTTGAGCTAATGCAACTAGCAACAAGTTAAATGAAGTTGGTTTGAACCCTAAGTTCAAATCCAAACTCCATATGTGATTTCTTAAATGCCATTTAATTGAATTGTCCTAAACAGTAGTCATAAGTTGTTCTAACATGCATGAAAACAGTATAGATGGATAGATTGGATTTTTTTGGTCATTTTTCATATATAATTTATTTCATTTGGAGTTACGGTTGAATTTCTATGAATTTTAGAGGTTTTTACTATTTTCTGGAATTTCCTGAATTAAAATTAATCCTGAAAATGAGTTATGGCGTCAGCACTGCGTCATGCTTGCATCAGCAAGTCAATAGGGCTGCCCCGGGTCAAACCTGACTAGGGGGTCCCATTAGTCAGTGACTTAGGGCTCGTTTAGGTCGCTGGCAGGTGGGACCAGTCAACGGACACGTCAGCACAGTCAATGTTGACGTGTGGGTCCAGGGTAATTAGATTAAACTTAATCTAGTTTAGTTAGCCAGTTAGTTAGGATGTGGGGCCCGGCTGTCAGTTTCACTGGAGGTTAATTAGTGGGGTCATCAGTGGCTAATGACGTGCCACGTCACCGGCCACCGGAGTTCGGCCGGCGGCGACCGAATCCGACGACAGAAATGCCACGGGAAAGCGTTACAGGGGATGGTTTCGGGCGTGGTTTGCGGCTATGGGTTGCTGGGCTTCACGCGCATCCAGGGGTGGCAACAGCTCGAGCTGGGGTGGCCGGAGCTCACCGGAATGGAGCTCGCGGCGGCGCCGGAGTTCGGACCTCGGCGAAAACAGCGTTGCGGAGCACGGGCGAGTGAGGTAAAGTGCTGCGCAGCCTCCTGGTGTCACCATGAGCTCGGTGAGATGCACGGGCGCGACCCGTTCGAGCTCAGGCCACGGCGGCGACAAGGCCGGCCGCGGTGAGCTTCTGGCACGGGGGGGATCGATGGTTGCGACATTAATTCGACGAGGGGAGCAGGGGTAAGTGGTTAGGGGCTCACAACGATGACGACGGGACGCTCGGCGAGGTCGGGGACGGTCCGGAGCCGACGAATTTGACGGTGATGGCCGGCAGTCCCGAGGTTGAAGAAGGCATCGATGGCTGTGTCACGGTGAAACCCGGCTTGTGTGGCTCGTCGAGGAGATGCTTCAGGTCCTTGCGGAGCTATTGGTCACGGTGGTTGGGCTAGGGGATGGCTGTGGCTGCGGCGGTGCTTTCCGGCGTGCGGCAGGGTACTCGGGCGCGCTGCAGAGAGAGATCCCGGAAGGGGGTGAGAGCGCGGGAGAGTAAGAGAGAGAGGCAGGGAGGTGCGTGGCATCGCCAGACGCGAGGGGGAAGCAGAAGGCGGCAAGCAGGAGCTGGCGCAGCTCGGCTGTGTGCTCTCCATGCAGCTGCCTCGCCTTCTGGCAGAAGGTTGAAGAAAGGCGCTACGCTGGCTGGGCTGCACAGTGTTGCGCCGGCTGAGGCGCCGGATGGGCTGTAGGTAAGCGCTAGTCAGCTTTTCTCACTCTCTTTTAATTCCATTTTCTATTTCCTGCAATTGTTTTGGCTTTATTAAAAATGCCAGAGCATTATTAAAAATCCTGAAAATATTTGTGGCACTGTTGAAATTATTTCCAACAGCCCTCAACTAGTTTCAGAATTATTAGAGCATTTAAAAATATTTATAAGATTTAAATGCCCCAATTCAAATACAATATGAGTTAATTCAAAAATCCAGAAATGACCTATAAATATGTTCATCATTTTTGGCAGAGGTTTTCACCTTTATCAGAAATCATGAACATTTTCAAAGGCATTTTGGGTTTATTGAAAATGATTTTAATTGAGCCTATTTGAATTCATTTGATGCTGGGGTTTAAACAATCCCCATTTCAGGTTTAACTGAAATTTAAACATGATGCAACACATGACTAGCTAGCTCAGAGCAAACCAGAAGCTAGGGATGTGACAAGTTCCAAGTGCTTTCATCTTTTCTTTTCCGGAGTTCAAATTTCCTCGGTCATTTCGTTGGAGCCTCCATCTAAATCATCATAAGGCTCATCTTATTTTTTCCTCCTTCATTTTATCTCATCATCCTTTTGTCACCGGAGTTCTTCATGGTGGTTCTTCATGATTTAATTCATTCGTCAAGAGTTCATCAAGATTTTGTTGCAAGAATTCAAGTATCTTTTCTTCTCGCGTCTCGAAGTGCAATTAATTCTCCGTATTCTTTTAAAGTGGAGTTTTGCATTCCTTCGTTCTTCTCAGCTATCCAATCCTTTCCGTTTGTGCCCGGTTATCACCTTATGATCTTGAGATGTAACCTATAAGGCCACAACAAGCTTATTCTTTCGTTGTTGATTTTCTCAACAACTCCGTTCAACCCTTCCTTCTAAGTTCATTTCATTCCACTCTTTCAATTCTTCCGGAGGCATTGATTTGTTCATCTCGTCAAGTGCCATCTCTTTGGGTGAAGTTCATGTTCTTTTCCTTCCATTTTCAGTCGGTGTGCTGCCTAAATCCTTTCAGTCTTATTCGTTTCTTATCTTGTTCTAACCGGAGTGGTTTCATAGTCTATCTGATTCCGTGAGCCTTCGATTATCGTCATTCTCGTCATTCTCGTCGTTCCTCTCTTCTTCTCGAGTCCTCTCGATTCTTTGCTTCTTCTCTTGAGTTCTTGTTTCTCCTCATCCCTTTTCCCTTCCGTCTCGGTCCTAAGATCTTGGGACGAGATCTCTTGTTAGTGGAGGAGTGTTGTAACGCCCCGGATCCGATGCGCCAGGTGTCCGCCAGTTATTCGCCGTCGTTACCATGTCATTTGCTTGCATGTTGCATATTGTCATGTCATCATGTGCATTTCATTTTGCATATGTGTTCATCTCATGCATTCGAGCATTTTCCCCATTGTCCGTTTTGCAATCCGGCACTCCTATGCCCTCCGGCGTTCCCCTTCTGCCTCTCTTCGTGAGTGAGTGTTAAACTTTCTCGGAATGGCCCGAGTCTTGCCAAGCGGCCTTGGTATACCACCGGTAGACCGCCTGTCAAGTTTCGTGCCATTTGGAGGTCGTTTGATACTCCAACGGTTAACCGCGTAGCCTGAAACCCCCCTTTCTCTTTGCAGCCCAACACCCTTCCAAAGTGGCCCAAAACCCATCTAACTCCCCTCCATGCTCTCGGTTGTTCGATCACGATCGTGTGGACGAAAACCGCTCCCCATTTGGACTCTCCTAGCTCCCTCTACCTATATATATGCCCTCTCCCCCGAAATTCGCGGTCTATTCCCCCCGAAACCCTAGCTTCGCTCCTCTCGCCTGCCGGACATGTCTGATCTGGGCCGGACATGTCCGCCGCCGCCCCCTCGGCCAACCGCAGCCCGCCATGTCACCCCGCCGCCGTCTCCCACCGTGCGCTGCCGCCAGGGCCCGCCAAGCCCATCGCCAGCCCGCCCGAGCCCATCGGGGCCCAGACGAGCCCGCGCACCGCCGCCCTTCGCCGTGCTCGCCGCCGTCCGCTCGCCGGAGCACGCCGCCGTCCT
>NC_041391.1:584710445-584726185 GCF_002162155.2 Triticum dicoccoides | reverse complement strand
GCCCGCGGCCCCGTGTCAGCCCCGCCGCCGGCCGGCCCGCCTCTGCCGCCCTCGCTGCCCGACTCCCCTCGCCGGAGCCGCAGCTCCACGCCGCCACCTCGTCCAGTGCCGCCCCTCGCCGACCCCGCGCCTCCCCGTCGTCCCCGTCGTCGCCGGAGTTCGCCCTCGCCGGAGCTCCGGCCGGATCCGAGGGAGTGGATCAGATCCACCACTCCCTCCATCCAAATGCGCGTCTCCATCCCGGATCTGGTCATCCCTGAACCGTCCTGTCCAACTTCTCCCCGAGGGTATATTTTTGGCTGTCCCTGTATTTTGACATTATCATGCCATATTCATCGCATCGTATCTCTGCATCCGTAGCTTCGTTTTGTGCGTGTAATATGTCAAATTGTTCGTCTCAACGAGTACATCATTTCATTCCATTGCGTTATGTTCATTTGAGTCCATCTTGATGCCTGAATCATTGTTGTAAGAGTGCTTCATGATGTTTTCTGCTGTCTGTTAACAGAACATGCTCATTTGTCATTTTTGCCATGATTGGTGTGTGCATCTTATGAGGTTGATGTCTACATGTGTTTTGATCTATGCCATGCCATCTTTACAGAGGTGCTTACCATGTATTTTTTTGATCAATGTGGTGACTAGCACAAGCATGCAAACTAGGCTTCGTAATGTTGCTGTTTTAGGCCATGTTCTGCTGTTATTTTTATGCCATGTAAACTTGATGCTACAGAGAGATCCATGAATATTTTGAGATACTTCTGTAAGGATGTTTTGAACATATGGTTCTGCTCTATCCATTCATGCCCCTGTGTGCAATTATGGAATAGTCTAGCATGTCATTTTCGTGCTCTACTTTTGCTTCAAAATGTTTCCTGGCAGATTGTTTACATGTTATTCAATTTTGCCAAGGTTGTTGTAGTTGATCCTTGCATGCTATGAACTTGTTCTTGCCTTGGTTGGTTACATAAACATGTCTTCTTGATGATTCTATGCTTATCTTGTCATGCAATGACTTGTGGTGAGTGAATCGAGCTTGTTAAGTAGAGTACTTGTTGTTACTGTTTCGCCAGGCTGAATCTGTTATTTCGTGATGCTATATAAACATGTTGCTACTAGTCATTCTTTGCATAATCTGGAGATGATCATTAAACATGTTTTGTTCTACATGTCTTGCTCTATCCGTCCATGCCCCTGGTTGCATTTATAGCTTGCTGTCGATTGTTGTAATCTTGCTCCAAAGTTGCTTGATAATGTTGCTGTCAGCCTGTTAACATTAAGTTCAGTTGTTGCCATGTGTTTTGCTAGTGATCCATGTACCCTATGAACTTGCTCTTGCCATGCTTAGCTTCACAAACATGCCTTCTTACTGTTGGTTGCCTTGCCATGCCATGTTTTGCTCTGTAGTGAGTTGCACAAGCTCATCAACATGCCTTCATAATTCTGTTTCTGCCATGTTTGAATCTGTATTATAACTTGCTATGTTTACATGGGTGCCATCATACTTTCTGATCCTTTTTGGCTCATGGTCAGTAAGGGACTTTTGATCTATGCAATTAGTAGATTCATGCCATGCCTTTGTTTGTCATGATAAGTTCCTGTAACATGTTGTTTGATAGCTCTGAACATTGCAACCTGATGTTATTTTCTGTAAAGTCTGAAATTGTTATTACTTGCAATCTTACCATGTGTGTTTGAGCATGTTCTAGTGATTTCTAGAGATAGCTCAGTGTTCATGTTTTGTTATGCTTTACCTGTACATCATGTGCATGCCTTTTTTCTTCATATTGTGGTGCTGTAGCATGTTGTTTTGATGCTTGCAATATGCCTAGTTGCTGTTTTGGACAGTTTGTCCTTCAAACTTGTTTCATGTGTGTGTGTTGAACCGTTGCTCCGTTTTGAGTGTGCTCTATATGAAACTTGCTTAGAATTGCATGTAGTTTCATATTATCATGTTGCATCCTTATTTTGAGGTGTTTGCTTGATGTTTGGATGCATGTTGCATCTATGTCATGTTTAACTTGTTTTGCTCATATCTTCTAGGCCGTAGCTCCAAATCTAATGAACTTCATATGTAACTTGACTAGAATCTCGTGTAGATCATCCTTGTGCATCTTAACTTGCTGTTTAACAACATGAACATAAGGTTTATTCAGATCTGGACCAATTTCGAAATATGCATATGAGGACTTATCGGAATTGTTATATGTTGTTCCCGGCCTCATTTAAACTTGCCTTGATGTGTTGCTCTTGTTTGCATGATCTCTTGCCATGAGTAGCTTCATGTAGTCTTGGCTTGCATCATGCTTGTTGTGCATCATGTCTTGTCTATGAGTGGTGCGTTTACCTTGTTGTGTGCTTCTTTTCGATAGTTCCTGTTTTGTTGTGATCATGAGGATTCGTTCGTCTACGCTTGGTTCGTCTTCGTGGCTTCATCCGTTCATCTTCTTCATGGACTCGTTCTTCTTCCTAGCGGGTTTTCAGGCAAGATGACCGCTACCCTGGGTCTCACTACTATCATTGCTATGCTAGTTGCTTCGTTCTATCGCTATGCTGCGCTACCTATCATTTACTCTTCAAGCCTCCCATATTGCCATGAACCTCTAACCTTTGACACCTTTCCTATGCAAACTATTGCTTGGCTATGTTACCGCTTTTGCTCAGCCCTCTTATAGCGTTGCTAGTTGCAGGTGAAGTTGAAGATTGCTCCATCGTGGACAGGATTTTGGTTGGGATATCACAATATCTCTTATATTATTAATGCATCTATATACTTGGTAAAGGGTGGAAGACTCGGCCTTATGCCTGGTGTTTTGTTCCACTCTTGCCGCCCTAGTTTCCGTCATACCGGTGTTATGTTCCCGAATTTTGCGTTCCTTACGCGGTCGGGTGATTTATGGGACCCCCTTGACAGTTCGCTTTGAATAAAACTCCTCCAGCAAGGCCCAACCTTGGTTTTACCATTTGCCTCACCTAGCCCTTTTTCCCTTGGGAGTCGCGCTCTCGAGGGTCATCTTTATTTTACCCCCCAGGCCAGTGCTTGTCTAAGTGTTGGTCCAAACTGAGCGATGTCCGGCGCCCCCTGGGCAACCAGGGTCTATGCCAACCCGACGTCTTGCTCATCCGGTGTGCCCTGCGAACGAGATATGTGCAGCTCCTATCGGGATTTGTCGGCACAGCGGGAGGCTTTGTTGGTTTTGTTTTACCATTGTCGAAATGTCTTGTAAACCGGGATTCCTAGTCTGATCGGGTCTTCCTGGGAGAAGGAATATCCTTCGTTGATCGCGAGAGCTTATCATGGGCTAAGTTGGGACACCCCTGCAGGGTATAATCTTTCAAAAGCCGTGCCTGCGATTATAGGCAGATGGGAATTTGTTAATGTCCGGTTGTAGATAACTTGACATAGATCCGAATTAAAACGCATCAACCGCGTGTGTAGCCGTGATGGTCTCTTCTCGGCGGAGTCCGGGAAGTGAACACGGTTTTTGGGTTATGTTTGACATAAGTAGGAGTTCAGGATCACTTCTTGATCATTGCTAGCTTCAAGACCGTTCCTTTTGCTCTCTTCTCGCCACCATATATGCTTAGTCGCTGCTGCAGCCTCACAATTTTACCCCTTCCTTTCCCTTTAAGCTTTGCTAGTCTTGATACCCATGGTAATGGGATTGCTGAGTCCTCGTGGCTCACAGATTACTACAACAACAGTTGCAGGTACAGGTTTTGCGATGATCATGACGCGAGAGCGATGCTTGCTTGCGTTGAGTTCTTCTTCTGCTTCTTCGATCAGGGGATAGGTTCCAGGTCGGCAGCCTAGGCTAGAAGGGTGGATGTCATTTGAGTTTCTGTTTGTGTTTCATCCGTAGTCGGATGGTGCTCTTATGTATGATGATGTTGTATTCGTGTGGCATTATATGCCTCTTGTATGTATCCCCATCTATTATGTAATGTTGATGTAATGATATCCACCTTGCAAAGCATTTCAATATGCGGTTCTATCCTTGGTGGGAACTTCGAGTCTCTTTAGGATAGTATCGCATATTGGGCGTGACAGTTACCTTGACAACCAACCCAGAATTACGCAGGAAGGTGCTTTTTGCACTGTTAGTGGAGAGATACTGACGCACTGCAGCAAGAGGTGACATTGTGCCTGTGGTAGCCTCGTCACCTTCAGGTGGTTGTGGCTGTTCAATCATTTATTCCATAGCTTCCTGAAAGTTTGAACTTGTAGATTAGTGTACCAGATAAGTTACTAATGAGACAAAAACAAACAAAGTAGGTTAAACATTTACACATAACTTATTTTGGCGAACTACTATAATACATTAGCATGTATTGTAGTGCCAACTACATAATAAAATCACTTTCGGAACATATGTCCATGTAGCATGCCTACTGTATTGTATATTTCCTCACATTCGTTGACATCTAAGGATAAAGAGACATGGTTTAAAGTAGGATGAACATAGTATGACATCATTCATATCATGGGCAAACAGATATAAAACAATAAGTCTATTTTATCATTGTGTGCGCATGTGAACATAACAACTAGATTACAGATCAAGACCAAAAGAATATCCTTCATCTCTTTTAAACCATGTAAGGTGAAATGATACGTTAAGACAACTGTGTATAAAAGTGAACAGAGTAACTGACATTGGCTGCAAACCAAGTAGTTAAATGAACACATCACAGTACCAATCAGTTCAAGGCAGGAGGAGTAAGGACTTACAACAGTGGCTTGAACTGGTGTGCTCATGCCCTTCATCTTGCTGGTGTGGCAATCCTTGAAGATTTGCACTGCATTCGATTCAGGTTCTTTTTGGTCCGCACGGGCTTTCCTCTGTATGTGGAACAAGTCAATATAGATACGATAATATGGCACAAAAAAAGAACGGAAATCTTAACGCCCACACGTGTGGGCATTTGCACATCGCCCACACGCCTCCATCACCACTCATTTTGCCACGTATGAATAGATGACATCAGCAGATTTTTTTTTGGTTTTCGGCTTAAAAATGTTGTATCTCCTAAATAAAAAAGCGAATTAAAAATCCGTTTTCACCATTAAATCCGTCTCGACGAGATCTTCAAAACTAGACCCCATGTTGATATGTTTCGACGATTTTTTGCCAGAAGTTGCCACGATCTTTACACTGTAGTTGCCATAGGGCTTAAACTAAAGTTGCCATGTGGCAATTTTAGTTTGTAGATCTTGGCAATTTTAGTATTTTTATGAGGCAACTCCAGTACTTTGACCATGAAAATTATTTTTTGTATGAACCATGGCAATTTTACGTGCATGTATCATGGCAATTTTAGATTATGGTTCATGGCAAGTCTAGTTTCTTAATTCCCTGTTTTATAAATGTCAAAATTTACTTTTAAATGTAGAAGAAAATAGCTGAAACATATCATGGCAACTTCAGTGTAAACATCATGGCAATTCATATGCAATAGACATGGCAACTTTTAATCCAATTTTTTTTTCATCAAAACATATCAACATGGGATCTAGTTTCGAAGATCTCATCGCGAGGGATTTAATGGTGAAAACGGATTTTCAATCGGATTTTTCTTTTAAGAGATAAAACATTTAAAAAACTGAAAATCCAAAAAGATTCCTGCATGCATGCATGCGATGACGTGGCAATCTTTTTTACATTAGAGATGTGTGGTGCGTCTCTCTTCCGGCCACACATATGGCAGTTAGCGCGACCCAAAAAGAAGGAAGTAGCAGCTATTTACAAGAGCCTCGCAGTGTGCAATATAGCTACGAGATCGTGTTGTCTGTTGGAATTTCACTTTAAAACGGTTGGTTTTGTTCTTCAAACAGTTAGCCTAGAAGAAGATACACTTGTAAGGCACATACATAAATAAAAGTTCAATATGTGGTCTGATCAAATACATATAGCCTACCTGATACTTTGGATCAGACCAGTGTTTTACAAGGGCTGTCCAGTCTTCATCTGTAATATATTCCACTGGAGATGTTTGGGCGATTTCATTGTTAGCCTTGCCTTCAAAGTGAGATTTTCTAAGGTGGTACCGATACTGTCGCAGAGCAGACTAAAAAACATGAGTGCATGCTTGTTTAGTTGCATCATCTTTCGGATCCAACTTGAACCTCATCTGTTGAAAAAAGAATGTGAGTCTTATTAGGAGGAAGCTAGAAAGTATGGGACAGAGCACGACAATATTACTAATTGCGATGAATAACATTACTTACAAACAAATGGTCAAGGAAGGTGTTAAACTAGGTATTGTCTTTCTCATTCCTGTACTGGATCCACGTTGGGAGGATACGTGCATGACAGCTAACGGCAACAACTGCCTCTGATACTAACTTGACTGACTCTGTACCATCATGTGGCCTTTTTAAACCTGCCTCAAAATGGATCTCCATTCTTCCTCCTTTAGATTTTGTTAATCTGTCAAGCATTATCCCTGATGTCTGTTTCCGCTTGCGCCGTGGTGCTAGTTCAACAACGAATATGGAAAGTGTTAGTGTACATCAAACTGTGAGAGTACATATAAAGGAGCATGCAACTGCAACTTGACTCGGTCAGGTACCATTGATGCTCATGAGGTTCATCTAATCTTGCCAAGTCCTATTGTGTCAGCAGTGCTTCGGAAGTAGTGTTAGGTGTGAAGGCATCTTGGGAACTGGCCAGTTCCGGAGCAAACGAACGAGTAACTCGTTGAGATGCTGGTACAGTTGAAGCGGATGTTGCAGCTGGTGGAGCAGGTGATACTGTGTTTGTAGATTTAGCCGGTGGACTTGGACCTTCTACTGCACTATAAGTACCAGCAAAATCTCGACGGCAGATCCTTTTCCGTTTCACCCGACGGGTAACAACACTCCCTACTATATTATTTTCCTTGCTCTTTTTTGACTTTGCCATGTCAAGCTGTACCCACAACACAAAAGAATAAAATCACTCTTCAGAACTCATTGATGCATGATACAGACAAGCAATACTTTCATGTAAGACAACCATATGAGGATGGAATATGTAAGAAAAACAGGACGGCATGACATATTCACAGCTATGATGTGCAAACTAAGCAAAAGGATTTTCAAGAAAATAGAAGTAACGCAAGCTAGACACCATATGAAAGATGCAACCAATATTACTCTGCCAAGTTAAAAGTGTCTTGTCATAAGTGGCAATTCGAAAAATTAGAAGCAGTACAACGTAGAAATCAATGCAAGATGCAACCACTATCAAACTTCCATGTCAAAAGCGTCCAATCATGAGTGACTGATGCGGGATACACAACAGCAGCACTTTGATGTAAGAACATGGTATGATAGATAGATGTAGTGTATTCTAGACATAGAAAGCCATGTCAAATGCACATGTATAATGTATAAACTCAGCAGGTGCAATTTAATCAAAATAGAAGAAATACAGGCTAGACAACATATGCAACATGAAACCAATTATCACACTGTCAACTTAGAGCAAGCACCTGCGATGGTGGAGTACGGGAGATGAACTCATTATGTAGACTTGGGACTTCAACTTCATTAGCAGTAGCAGTGGCAAATATAGAGAGTCTCTGTTTGCGTCGGTGCGGAGGACCACCAACATCACCTAACTTACTCTTTTCCTTCCTATTTTCTGATATTTCCTTAAGATGTAAAAACCACAAGAAGATGAATAAAATTAGCTCTGCATAACTGGTTGATGCATGATACAGACGAACACTACTTTGATGTAAGGCAAGCACAGGATAGGAGGATGGAATATATACAAAAAAGACAGTGTTTCATATTCACACGTACGATAGGAGGATGGAATATGTATGAAAAAACAGTAAGAGGAAGGCATTTCAACAAAATTAGAAGAAATGAAAGCTAGGCACCATATGAACGTGCAACCAATATCACTCTATTAGGTAAAAAGTGTCTCGTCGTAAGTGCCATTTCAAAAAATTAGAAGCAGTAGAAGCTAGAAGACAATGCAAGATGCAACCTACATCACAGTCCCTAGTTAAATGTGTCTTATGGGTAAGTGATCATTGCAGGTATAAGTTGTAAGCTACGCAAATGCAATTCAACATAATCAGAAGCAATACAAACTAGACATCATACGGAAAATGCAATCACATATAACAGTTCCAAGTAAGATCAAGCACCTGTGATGGTAGAGTAGGGGAGATGTGCTCATCATGTACACGTATGTTCTAGAAACAGGAACACGTGTCATATTCACATGCATTATGTGTAAAGTAAGTAGATGCAATTCAAGTTAGAAGCAATACAAGCTAGACATCATACGCAACATGCAACCACATATAATAGTGCCAATTTAGAGCAAGCACCTGTGATGGTGGAGTAGGGGAGATGTGCTCATCATCTACACAACTACGTTGACTGTCCAGCCTTGTGTTGTCTTGCGAATCTTGTTGGGAGGATGGCGGAGTAGAATCTGTAGAGACCCCCTGTTTGAGTTGCTCCGAAGGACCACCATCATCCACTACCGGACTAATTTCCTTCAGCTGTAATGATTTTGCATTGTGAAGTCAAACTGATAAGAAAAAGGAATAAAATTCGCTCTTCAGAACTCATTCATGCATGATACTGACGAACACTACTCGGATGAAAGGCAAACACATGATGCAAGGATGGAATATGTATGAAAAACAGGATGGCGTGACATATTCACACCTATGATGTGGTAACTAAGCAGAAGGCATTTCAAAAAAATAGAAGCACTGCAAGCTAGACACCATATGAAAGATGCAACCAATATCACTCTGCCAAGTTCAAACTGTATGGCATTTCAACAAATTAGAAGCAGTACATGCTAGAAATCATATGCAAGACACAACCAATATCACAGTGGCGACTTAAAGGTGCCTTATCATAAGTGACTGATGCGGGATATGCAAGAACAGTAGTCTGATGTAGAAATAGGAAGACATGTCATATTCATAGGCATTATGTGTAAAGTAAGCAGATGCAATTCAACAAAGTTAGAAGCAATACAAGCTAGGCATCATACGCAACATGAAACCACATATAATAGTGCCAAGTTAGAGCAAGCACATGTGATGGTGGAGTAAGGGAGATGTGCTCATCATCTACATAGCTACGTTAACTGTCTAGCCTTGCGTTGTCTTGCGAATCTTGTTGGGAGGATGGCGGAGTAGAATCTGTAGAGAACCTCCGTTTCAGTTGTTCAGAAGGACCACCATCATCCAATGCCTTGCCAATTTCCTTCAGCTTTATTGATTTTGCATTGTGAGGTCATACCGACAAGGAAAAGGAATATAATTCGCTCTTCAGAACTCATTCATGCATGATACTGATGAACACTACTCTGATGAAAGGCAAAGTCATGATACGAGGATGGAATATGTACAAAAAAATGGACGGCTTGACATATTCACACCTATGATGTGGTAACTAAGCAGAAGGCACTTCAACAAATTAGAAACACTACAAGACACCATATGGAAGGTGCAATCAATATCACTCTGCCAAGTTAAAACTATCTCGTCATAGGTGGCGTTCATCAAGATAGAAGCAATACATGCTAGAAATCAAATTCAAGACGCAAACCAATATCACACTGCCAACTTAAAGGTGTCCCATCATAAGTGACCGATGCAGGATACACAAGAAGAGTAGTTTCATGTAAGAACATGGTGTGATAGACAGATATAGTATGTACCAAAAATAGGAAAGCGTGTCATATTCACATGTATCATGTGTAAGCTAAGCCGATGCAGTTAACACTAATTAGGAGCAATACAAGCTAGACACCATATGCAACATGCAACCAGATATCACACTGCCAAGTTAGAGCAAGCACCTTGGATGGTGGAGTAGGGGAGCGGAGACTTGGACCTTGTAATGCACTATCAGTACAAGGAGAATCGGTACAAATGCTCCGTTTACGTTGCTGTAGAGGACCACCATCATCGCCTTCCTTACTCTTTTCCTTCCTCTTTCTTGATTTTGCCTTGTCAAGTAAAACCCACAAGAAAAAGGAATAAAATTTGCTCTTCAAAACACATTGATGCATGATACTGACAAACACTACTTTCATGTAAAGCAGCCGCATGATAGGAGGATGGAATATGTATGAAAAATAGGACGGCGTGACATATTGACATGTATGATGTATAAAGTGTAAACTAAGCACAAGGTGCTTGAACTTGTTAGAATCAATGCAAGCTAGAAACCATATGAAAGATGAAACCAATATCACTCTGCCAAATTAAAAGGGTGCCCTAACAAATGTATTTGACCAAATTAGAAGCAATACATGGCAATAGGCTAGAAATAATATGCAATATGCAACGAATTTAAAGGTGACTCGTCATAAGTGATTGATGCAGGATACATAAGAGAGGTAGTTTCATGCAAGAACAAGGTTAACACATAGATGTAGTGTGTACCAAAAATAGGAAGGCATGTCATATTCACAGGTATAGTGTGTAAACTAAGAAGATGCAATTTACCCTAATTAGAAGCATTACAATCTAGACACCCTATGCAACATGCAACCACATATCACACTGCGAAGTTAGAGCAAGCACCTGTGATGGTGGTGTAGGGGAAGTGCGCTCTTCAAGTACAGAGCTATGTTCAATATCTTCATTTAGGCTTGCTGTTTCTTGAGAATCATGTGGAGAGGATGAAATTGCATTCTTTATAAGAGTATTGTGTCTCATATTAACCCACGCGCGTGACTGTCTCATCATAAGCGATAGATGCAGGATACACAAGAATAGTAGTTTGATGTAAGAACATGGTGTGATAGGCAGATGGAGTATGTACCAAAAATAGGAAGGCGTGTCATATTCACATGTATAATGTGTAAGCTAAGGAGATGCAATTTAACAAATTAGGAGCATTGATGAGGGATACACAAGAAAAGTAGTTTGATGTAAGAACATGGTTAATAGAAAGATGTAGTATGTACCAAAAACAGGAAGGCATGTCATATTCACAGGTATAATGTGTTAACTAAGCAGATGCAATTTACCCTAATTAGAAGCATTACAAGGTAGACACCATACGCAACATGCAACCACATATCACACTGCCAAGTAAGAGCAAGCACCTGCGATGGTGGTGTGGAGGAATTGCGGTGATAAACTAGAAAGCTACGTTGACTATCTTCATTTAGCCTTGTTGTTTCTTGAGAATCATGTGGGGAGGATGACACTGCACTCTTTATACGAGTAGGGTGTCTCACAGTAACCCACTCGGGTGACTGTCTCATCATAAGTTATTGACGAGGGATACAAAAGAGCATTAGTTTGATGTATGAACATGCTTAATAGACATATGTAGTATGTATCAAAAACAGGAAGGCATGTCATTATCAAAGGTATAATGTGTAAAGTAAGCAGATGCAATTTAACCAAATTGGAAGCAATACAAGCTAGACACCATATGCAACATGCAACCACATTTGACAGCGCGAAGTTAAAGGAAGCACCTGGGATGGTTGTGTGTGGCAATTGAGATCATCAACTGCAGAGCTACATTTACTATCTCCAACTGCTGAAACTGCACCCATTAGAGCGCTGAAACGCTTAGTGCTTATCTTCGAATTACACTGGAGCGACTTCTGTCTTTTCTTTTCTGCATTCGTCAACACTACGGCAGAGTCTGAAATACCCATGCATAAAAAAACAATAGTGTGAGGGTGAAGTGTGTGCACAATTAGTACAGTGTAACGGTAGCAGATAGCAGGCCAGTGAGAAATAAATGACAGGAGACATATGATAGCTCTACAACGTGCATGGCACACTAAATTACTACATGATTCTATGAAAATAACACTCGACTGAAAGCAAATAGGCCAGTCCATTTTTTCTGCACCGTCCGATGTACAAAGAACGGGTAAATCGCCTTCATCTACCTCTAGCCAGTTAGTGTTGACGATCTTCCTTGAAATGCCAGTGACCACCGACCCAGTATTCCTCCCCTGCATGTGCCCTCCCCTTGACCTCACCGCACCGCCGTTCTTGGCACCACCCCCCGACTATCCATTCAAGCCCCGCCGACCTCCAGATCGGGCGCAAGCAGCTCCTGCGCCCCACACCCCTATGATAGACACCCATGCGCCGCTTCCCCGGGGAACAGGCGAACTAGGTGCTCCGCGCGCCTAAGCGGGTGCTGCTTATTTTAATTGCGGTTCGACTGACCCTGAATTGAAATCCAGGCGGGCTACTGACCTCTAGCAAAGGTGAAATAGTAAAAGGTAGGAAACCTTGTGCATTTAGTATCACTAAGAAGATGCAGTAAGAAGCGCTCAACTAGTTTCTTTCGTGGGATGAATACGGTGTGAGCGGAGACGTAAGATTTGCATGAATAAGGGAAGAGGAGTACTTCTTTCTACTGGCAGTGCTGTGTCCTTCTTCTGTTTTTCCAACGATCTTCTTGTGGTTCGCCGGAAACCGGAAGTTGTGGAGGACGGTGCAGCCTTAGACGAACACATGGCCAAGTTGTTGAGTGTGGTGCGGTGGCCGTCTGTCGGTGGCGGGGAAGCAAATTCGAGGCGGCGAACAATGGCGTAGCGGGAACAGCTCCGGTGCGGTGGACGATTGCGATAGTGGAGCAGCAGCAGTGAGGCGCAGGACAACGTGGTCGGAGTGGTTCTGGTACGGCGCACGTCGGCATCGGCGTCGTGGAGGCAGCTCTGCCTCGGCTTCAGCTGCTAAGTCCTTGAGGGCGTTGTGGTTGCGGTTGCATTGGACGACGACGTCGGGGTACCGACTCCGGCGTGATGGAGGAGGGCGGCGGTGGATTGGCCGCTATGGGGTGGAGGACGGAGGAGGCTAGGGTTTCACAGCTGGTGGAGAGGGCGTTTTCGCACCCATGGAGTATGAATGGGGAAACGGAGAGAGCCGGGGAACTAAGGGGGAACAATGTTTCGGTTTGAGACGCGCTTGTTTGAAATTTGGGGAAAGTTACAAACTTTGCCCCCATCTAAAATTTCGTACATATTGCGGGTTGTGGGTAGGACAGTCATGTCAGTTGTCCCAAATGTGGGCGGGACAGATTTCGGTCGAGCGCATGGGTGTTTAGGCGCCCACGGCGTATGAATGCTTCTTGGAGGCGGTTGAGACTGGCGTCTTGGTGAAGTTACAAACCTACCCCGGTTTAGACCTTTGGACATTGGGCTGATAGGCTACACGGTCCAAAGTCAGGACAGTAATTTCCTACCACCAAACATTAGTCTCACGCGGTTTCGGGTGACCAGAGGCCTATTTGACGCTTCGTTCAATATTTGGGAGCAGAAGCATTAATGTTTGTCAAACTTCACAAATCTTTACTCTTGAAAATCCTAAACCTACGATTATTTTGGAATGGACGGGGTACATTTGAATATACATTGTACACGAGTATATATTAAAAAATATACAACTTACCTTTGTTCATGCATGGTTCCAGATATAACCTCCTTGGTTGCCAAAAAAAAGAAAGATATGCGTATGAATATATATAGCATGTTCAAACTCACAACAAAGTATGATGCCCCCTTTTACATCTGATTTACAAATGCCATTATATCGGGTTCAAATAGATGAATGCACTTCCTATGAATTCGAATCTTCGAAACCCCCTTTATGTTGAATTCGACATGTATTCTATTTCGTAGCTAGCAATTTGGAATGTATCCATGCAAGTGACAAATGTATAAAGTGCTTCACACTAACAACATGGAGTGCACTAATTAATGTTTATATATGAATTGCAAAAGCATCCATTGCCTGTATTTTAAACCGCTCTCACTCTATGGATCGATAATATTAAATAAACACATGCACATGCTAGAATTCAATAGAGTATGGGTGTCTGATAGACCGATTTTCGTCCATACGCAATTTGCAAAATTCATGATCTCATCCAAAAATAATAATGCCATTTATATTTTAATTTAATGCGTAGAATTGCCTTTTACACGTAGATGCACTATGCCTCGGCCCGTTCTCACAAACGCGTTATATATCTCTCTATGTAACACATAAGTGCAACACTTTATATGCATCGGCATTTCTCTTTCACACATGCTCACAATCTCTCTCAGGGTGTCGGGGTGTCTCACGCACATGCTCTCTCTGTTTCTCTCTCTCTTTCTGACTACTATGTACCACTCTTTTCACTAATCTCAGTTTGAAAACACTATTTCTCTCACATGCATATATACACACGCACGGTCTCTACTAGCCCTCTATACGCACATATATGTGCCTACGTGTCTCCCGCACGCACATTATCTTTAGGCCTCTCTCGCACACATTGCTCCCCCCCAGACACACCTCTCTCTTAGTAGTTGGCAGATATGATTTCATCATATCATTCGGTAGGATATCCCTGGCTATTAGGCTAGATGGTAATACGAGGCAAAGTTTTACCCTAGTTCGGATCGGACCCTTGCAGTTGAAGAAAGAGCCTACTCCTGGTACTGTATATTAGTGATAGGGGTGTGTACAAAGTACACGTGAATACCAAGCATTGTGCGTGTGTGTATACTATCGAGGACGAGCCCCCAAGCTTGTATAACATACTGGGGGCCTAGGGTTACAAATCATATATAGTCGGCTTATCACCAGTGGGGATAGAGTCCTTTGCGACTCTGGTAGCTTCGTGTTGTACGCCGAGTCCTCCACATGGGTCTTCGTATAACACGTGTCGGTCCAACCTATATGTGGCGCAGGATGGAATCGACCCACGAGTCTTCATGTTGACCCACCACAACTAGAAATGGTGTGCCCACCGCACCACACACGCAATCAGCCACTAAGAAAATAAGCACATACAATAGTACGGCGGTATCTAGCTCACGACACGTCTCCATATTTTGTTGATGACACTAACGGACTTTGCATTTGATGCGTGCTCCGTATTTTTTTGAAGACACTTACGGTCATTGTATTTGAAGCGAAAGCACGATATGGTCACTGGACTTCAGAATAAACTCATCACGGTCACCACATACATTTTGTCGTGCTAACCAACATGTGGTTGGATGGTTAGGAGGACAGTGGTTTCTTGAGCCCACCAAGGTTAAAGTCCCGGTGCTCGCATTTATCTTGTGTTAATTTCAGTATTTTCCGGTGATGTGCGTTCAATGGGAGGAGACGTTCCACTAGACTACGAGGCACCTATGGTGACTTCGTAAAATCTCAAGATCATATATGCTGGCCCACTCTCTCGAAGGTGCTCATAGGGGTAGGGTTCGCGTGTGTGCACTTATAGCGGTGAGTGCTTGTGCGTATATATGAGCCCTTGCGTCTGTACCGTGTTAAACAAACACATGTCATGATTATACGGTCACTGGCTCACCCGTACAATTCCGTATTTTGTTGATGACACAATCAATTGACCAGTCAAACGTTCCACGCGGCGCAACTAGTGTTGCACCATCGGGACCGTAACCATGGGGCCCACCTGTCAGCCCATATATGAAAGAAAGAAATGATAATTTGATTCTGTACTATGTTAATAAAATAGGAGTACATTTTAGGGTGATCATACGGTCACTGGCTCACCATACAGCTCCGTAATTTGTTGATTACACGATCAATTGACTAGTCAAATGGTCCACATTCAGCAGCGTACATTACCATAGGGCCCACCCGTCAGCGCGTATATGAAGGACAGAAATGGTAATAAATTAATGGTCGGTGGGTATTCGAAGTCGTGAGACCTCTGGTTGGCAGTCGCCGGCGGTTGGGGGGCATTGATTGGGCGGTGGGGTGGG
>NC_041391.1:584697834-584710144 GCF_002162155.2 Triticum dicoccoides | reverse complement strand
CTGGTGCAGCGGTGGACAGGCGGTGGGGAGTGGTTTCGGGGAGGGTGGGGCGGCGTGGTGGCGCGGGCCGGCCGTGGGCGGCGGGGGATGGCGGTTCGGCCGGTGGTGGATGGCGGCTCAGGGGGGGTGGAGTTTGATGATAAACTGGAGGCCCTTGATTTCGTATCCAACGGCTGGAAAATCTAATGACTAGAGATGAAAAAGTCAGTCGACTGACGTGTAGCCTCACCCTGCACGTACACATGCACGCACGCAAGACATGCACGCATGCAGGCGTGCAACACTGATACGTACACATAACATACACACGCACGCATGCTGGCATGCAACACTGACACGTACACATGCACTCACAAACACACGCACGTACGCACCCATGCATGCAACACTGAAACGTACCCTTGCACGCACGCAACACTCGCACGCCTGCATGCACACAACACACGACGCAAGACACATGCTCAACCTGTACGTGCATGCACCCTTTGTTAAGGACATGGATTGTTACGGGTATTAATCAATCTTATCTATGATAAGCAGAACATTGATGTTTGCAGCGGTCTTTATGAATCACAATGTATCGAACGGGCTATCAACATAGTAGGCTTATCTACATGAAAAAGATGACGTCACACTCAATGAACAATCATCAGTTTATGAAATGCCCACTTTTGACCACCCTGGCCCACCAAAGGTACCTCTGCTGTGCGCTGCCTGCGTTGGGTCACTCACATGCAGGCCATGTACCCAAAGAGCCCACACGTCAGTGGAAGAACGGCGCGGTGTCCTAGGTCAGAGTCGAGGGTGCCACTCGCTGCATGCCCGGCTGAACACACCTCCTTGCCGCATTCAAACGCCTCCATGAAACCTGCCCGTGTGGAAGCCGAGAAACCCACTCTGGACACACGTCCATTCATGACCGGGCCGACATTAAACACAATGCCGACCGAGCTCCTCCCGTCCGTTGTCTATTTAATCTCCTATTTAAACGAGGCCAAATGCCGACCAAGAATCGCACACCTCCGCCGCTCCTCTATCTCCTCCACCATTTTGTCCACTCTTACAATGGCTTACGAAGAGTAGTTATTCTGCATCCAAGCCGGCTGGGTAGCCCGCCGGGTACGAGCTATGCAGCTTGCTGATCCACCTCCCTCCCCTCGCCCGACAGAGCCAGTTGCCGCCCCAAGCCGACACGCAGTTCAGCAACTCGCCGCTCCAGGCCAGCTCAACAAGGAGCAGCGCACGGGCGTCGTTGCTGCTGTCCACACTGCCGCCTCGTACCACGTCTCCCGTTTCTGTGGCCGAGACTCCCATGCCGGCGGCCGGGCCATCCAAGCAGCGATAGAAGCCGGGTGCACGGAGAGCGACGAGTCGGTGGCCAGTGCTTCCGCGTCCGCCGTCATCATCGAGGAGAAGTAGAACACGGGAGGCCGCCGCCGCTTGGGCCCCATGAAGGCCACCGCGGAGGCGACGCCGGCGTACACAACAGGTGTCTTGTCGGATCCTTTTGTTGCGAGGACATTCGTCGACCCCGCATGGGCTCCACGGAAGAGGGGAATGTTAGGATGAACTCGAGCCGGTGCCAGCCAAGTCGAAGTAGTGGCCGGTGATGAACTCGAACCGGTGCCAGCCACCATCATCTTCGGCACCAGCCAATGATATCAGTTGGGCAGTGGGGAAGCGAGCCGTCCTTTGCGCTGAAGCATATACCTCCGGGGCTCCCGCAGTCCGGTCATCATGCTGCCGGACATGAGGAACACAAATCGATAGGCGGGCGACCATTTAGGCCAGGTATTATATACCTGTGCTGTCCAGAACTAGTACCGCGTAGTTCATTTGAATGTAATGAAATCTGTCATGTTTGTATGAAAATCCGGTATTTTATATGACTTCCGTCGTTGTTTATATGAAATATGAGTTTGTCTACGTGTTTGCGTGAATTTCGTCCAGTTGGTTGAGTTGCTGTCATAATGTGTGCGGCTACGGTTGGATGGCGTAATTTGCGGGTTGCCGGTCGGTCTGCGGGCGGCTCGGGCGGTGTTGTGGGACAAAAAAAACATAGCTCGTGCGAGCTCATCTCCAACGTGCGTGCTGGAGGATGCATGATAGCATGAGCACCCGAGCCATTCCTCGTTCATCGATGGCAAAGGCACCGGTGGACAAAAGGGTCGCCAATATTTTGGCTACCCTAGGCAAGATCCAAACAGCCCCTCCCAACAGATTCAAATCCCTCGTTCGCCATGGAATTTTGCCATGTGTTGTTTTCATGGACTAGCAAGATGCCCGTGCATTGCACGGAACATCAAGATGCATTTTTTTACAAACTCCCGCATGCATGCAAGGGATAATTAATGTCCTCCTTTGCTAGTACCACGAGGCAAACACAATTAATATTGCATCGATTAGTGTTAGTGGCCTTGTATATCTGCAAATTGTAATTTTGATAGTGGCCCCTTGTATATAAAAATGGAGGGGGAAAGATGAGAGATAAGGTGAGGAGGAGTGGGGCGTGGTGGTGACTGGTGGTCGGACTGGGCGGAGGCATGGGGATGGACGGCGCATTATTTCTAGGTTTGTATATCTCTCACACACACCCACGTAGGTGGGGGACGTGCACGAAGAGAAGAGGTGCACACACGGCGCATGTACTCCCGTCTCTTTCCCAACCACACACACACGGGTACACGGTGGAGCTCATTTCTGTACAAAAAGGCAACCCACGTGGTAATTTGACACATGTACTGGTTGTCCACTTGGTGGAGGGAGGATCGTCTACCACGGGTAAACAAACAAATTTTGAGTTGACGTGTTATGTTAAAAAAGAGGCAAACCATGTGGGGCCTACCTTAGAGGCAAGGCTCTATACACTGGAGTACTTTTGATGTGTCCCGTCAACTCGCACAATGAGGAGAAGCTTGCTTAGTACGTCGTCTCCCCCGCCCACGGGCGCGGTGGCTCGCAGGATGAGGTGAAGCTTGCTTACGAGTAGTAGTAGTAGTACTCCTACTACTATACGGCTTACGCCCGCTCCCTCCCACATGCGCGCGGTGGCTCGCAGCACGAGGAGAAAATTTAACTACTCCCTCCGTTTACTCCTTGTCCCTACTATGTACCTTGGTTAGAGAGATTATCATATTGTTTGGAATATATATGTAGTACTCCCTCCATTTACTTATACAGGGCCACTATAAAAAAATACATTTTGCGTCTATACAAGGCCACAAATAGTAATCGAGACAAAAGTTACTACTCCCTCCTTTCCAGTGAGTGGTCGAATTAATTTCGTAGTTTGCACAAGTAATTAGTACGCTCGTTTTTCTCAAGAAGTTATGTTTACCGAGGCATTAATTAGAATGAATGCATGAATGACCACTACATTTCCATGAACTTCTGCATGCATTGGTTAGTTTCCTCTTGACACTACTTGCGTCGGGTGATCTAACGCACCTCGAAATCCAACATGTAAGGGTACTACTACTAGTAGTAGAACTGAGACTTATCAAATGGAAAAACGAATGCTTTTTAGATGAGACCTATAAACCCTAGTGGGTACGTACTCCGTAAAAACAGATTTTTCAAAAACTAAGTCGCTCCCTTTCATGAATTCCGCAGTATACTCCTCCGTCGACGCTCCCTTTCATGAATTTTGTACTTCCTGTCGCCGACATGTGGGACATATAGCAACCAGGTCGACGTGTCAAGCACCAAATAACAGTGTAGAACAGCAGGGGGACGCACCCCACTCGTACCGGCCCAGTAGTAGTAATGAGCAATGAGATGTCAAATCACAATGCCGCACCTTCCCAGACGGACGAAGCAACCATTATTTCACACTTCGGTTCGCCATCATCTCAAAGCACGTAGTATTGTTTCTGCCTCAAGAGGGACACGCGCATCGCCTTGGTACATCATGACACGTGGGACCGCATGACAGGCCATGCTCCCCCATCGATCGCTCGGTAAAATCACCTCATTTTTACTATACTTCCTCCGTATCGGTTTACTACATGGCATGCACGTCGTTCTAGGTTGAGAATTTAACTGGCTATATATGTGATGAACAGTACTCTAGCCTTCTAAAAATGTATACTTTTGTACAGTAGTAGTATCGATGGATTGCGCCATGGAGCAAAAATTGAAATTAAAAAAAAGCTGGTACATATAGAGAGCGCTCATCGCCAAATTATGCATATAGTACTATTAAAAAGCTAGTACGTGCTTAATTGGGGTGCTAAATTCTATTAAAGAAATACTAGTAGTATGTACATACTGAAGGGTTAAAGTAATGAGAAGAAACATAACATAGTTCTGCTGGGGGCTCAGCACAACACACCCCTCAAATTAAACTAAGCACACCTGAAATTAAACTATGCAACTAATCCGGTAGACACTGCATTAGAACCACCATGAGCAACAATACTGACACCTTACTCACTCAGAGTCCTCGTCCACGTCCTTGACTTCGTCCTTGTCCCTCTTCCTCTTGGCCGATACTTCTTTGCTTGAATCGCACACTTGGATCTTGCTCTTCATCCAACCCTTGTAGATATTGAAACAAAGTTAGCCATCCATTGCAGCGTAGTGGATGTGGTCTATATCAATACATTCCGCTGCCATGCATGACGATGAAACGTGTAATGAGGTTTCTCCAGTTTACAATATGAAGGATGAACCATGGCTCCTGCCAGGGTCAGCATTGAAGGCTGACGAGAGGGCAGCAGCCGATTCTTCTGGAGGTCAAAGGGGTTGCCTACAACGAGGCCTATCCGACCCAGGACTTCTTTGTCGTTCCTAAAGTCTACAGTAACAAATTTGACTAGGTTGCTCTCAAGGAAGTTCTTCAAATCCAGGCATTCAACATCGGCATGGCATATGTGGTAGACCAAGCATAAGTCATACACGCAAACCTGGATCACGGCGGGCTTCTTCCTATCTTCGTCCTTTAGATCCTTCTCTCGTCCCAGGACTGTGGTGTACCCAACATCTAGCCTAGCAACCCACTCATCGTCTGAGTTTTCAAACATGCGTCTGAAGCAAGAAAGGCATCCTTTCACTATCACGGAAGAACATGTGTAGATGATGTCAAACTCATCGCCGGTGATGGTTCTAACCTTGTACTCACCGCCGATCATGGAGATTTGGGACGCGATGGATTTGGGAGGAAGGTTAGGATTAGTGGAACTGCCATAATGTGAAAAGGATGGGATGACTAGGAGCGAACTTCCTTAGTATTAAAGGACGTGCGGGGACTAGTAGAAGCGAACTGCCAGCGTGCGAACGGCAGGGTAGTGGCTTTCCATTCTCCCATGATACGGGCTTCTGAGAGCCCTTGAATCTGAGGTCCAACGGTTGCATGGCGTGATTCTAGACCTATGGTGAATATCCTATCCTGGAGGGTTATTCTGCAAATTTTCAGCAACTTAGCATGCGACCGTTTGATCTCAGATCCAAGGGCTGCCAGCAGCCCATATCATGGTCGCGCCTACCACGACCGTCGCGTCGCACGCGCGGTCACGCCCTTGGAGATTTAACATGGTGCGTTAGGCTATCTGATGTTGGCATGTCATATATAGTCATCACTTAGTCACTCATACTACAACAAGGTTAGCTATAAGGTTGGCTATAAGTGTTTTTCTACTTCTCTCTATCTCTTTCTTCGTACTCCCTCCGTCCCATAATATAAGAACGTTTTTGACACTAGTGTATTGCCAAAAATGTTCTTATATTATGGGACACAGGTCACTGGGAGTACTAGTATTTATTGCATTTGCCAAGGAGTGACCTCTTCCAATGAAATGGTGTGCTTATTAGTTTTTTGTTGCTAAGTTTGCTTCATTTAATTACTACCTCCGTCCGGGTTTATTGGTCCCCATTGTATTTTGTGCCAAATTTTGACCATAGATTAAACTAACAAAATGTTCACGCATGTCACCAAACATTATATTTTTGAGAACTATGTTCAAATACGAATCCAATGAGATATTTTTTTGACATGCATTATCATTTTGTTAGTTAAATCTTTAGTCAAAATTTGACACAAACTACAAAAGGGACCTATAAACCAGGACGGAGGTAGTAGCTATAGACTCAAAATTGTCTTTTCACCTAGGTACACACGCTTAGCACCGTTTCTTCCTTGGGTCACCAAACTAGTCTCTATCTTCTTGATTAACTTGCCACATCAGACTTTATGCCTATGTGGCAAGCTTAGCACCTGTAGGAGCAAATAAGTACAATAGTGCGCTTTACATGGCATTTTTGCATATGTTGAGGAAAGAGAGGCAAGGAAAAAGTGGAGAAGTGGGCTCTCATGCAAGAGACAACCTCTACTACATGTGGAGCATTGGGAGAGGCACCTGTATGGAGGTGGTCAGGAATCAGGAGACTCACGTCGGTCATAGCACCGCAGTTAAAATGATAATGGCAAGTCAAATCACGGGGCCCCACCTGTCCAGCAGTAACTCGTTGTCAAATGACACAGCCCTACGTTTGCAGCAGCCTACTCCCTCATCCTCTCGCGTCTCTGTCGAACCAACTAGGCAGAACTGCCCCGCCTACTGCACAGGAAAAGCCCCACCCTCGACTTCTAAATACAACTACATCCGCTCAAGAATCCAATGATATACTTTTTGTGACATAGTAACTCATATTTAGTTAGTCAAATGGATGACCTAGAACTACATGCAGGCCCTATAAACTGAGACACCTAAAAATAAAAAACCGAGACGGAGAGGGTAGTTCAGCACATATCTTTCTATATCAATATAGTCGGGATTCACCAAGGAGCAAAACCAAGTGGTAGGCTGCTCCTGTCGTGTTGGCGTAGCAACTCAAGCAGGGTCAGTCCGCACACGAAATGATGACACACTTAACAGGACCCCTTTGGCCGACATGTGGCTCATCCACCGTCTTGTTCCATGTGCGATGTACCAAATTACAGTTCGGAGTAGCGGTTGGAATTGGAGGCACCGCGGTCGTAGCGCCGCAGTAGTAGAAAATGAGCGATGAGGGGTCAAATCACAAAGCCCCACCTTTCCCGCATTAAGCTGGATGGACGAAGCAACCATCATTTCACTCTAGGGTGCAAGAGCATAAAGAAAAGAGAAAACAATGATGCGTGCGGCAGCTACCTAGGGCACCCTAGGGTAGGGGTCTCCACTATAGATCCTTTTTTTGAAAGCGCCTCCACTACAAATCGGCTTCTCCTTTGCCCTCTTGAAGAAAACTGATGATGAGTGCGGCGGTAGGGTTTGTAGGAGTACTACGGCGTGCGGGGCCATGTCGTAGTAAACGAGTTCGAGTCGACGCCTTAAATATGTGTGGGCCGCTTGGTTTTACGGGAACGAGGCAGCATTTTGGGTTCGGGGACCAGTGGACATATAGTACGTACAAAAAATTGTGGACGTAGGTTCGACCGAAAGGCAATGATGCATGGGCCCTACATTTTGATATACCCGGGGCCGCGTGAAATTTGCTACTGTACTCAAAACTAGTAAGGCACACATGTATTGAACGCATGAGATTTTGAAACCAAATTATGAATAAATACACACTATAGCATGTAAAGCTTTGAGTCATATATGCATGATGTAGATTTTCGTTTAGTTCTTATAGTTCATCTCATTCAAAATCAATTAGTTTTATAAAAATGTTAAGATTCATGGGGTTGTGCATTGTAAAGCATAAAGTAAAAAACAAATAATGGCAATTCATTTAGAAAAAATAATCAATTATGATACAGAAGATTCTAGAACAAAGGAGAAGTGCTTGTGTTTTGAGGTTTGTGCATTATGCTTAAGTTCAACCATGGAGTCTTCTAAATTGTACATGTGGAAGATCTGGTGGAATGTTGATGATATCCAGCGACCATCTTTCAAAGTTATTGGCACACTATATAGTTCTTGTGCCATAGTTGCATGTTTTGGAAAAAAGCTACTAGTGGGTTGTACTATCTATTTAGGAATAGAATATGTATACATGGAAGTTGTAGGGAAAAAGATGACATGGAGCATCTCAATTCTTATGAGTAGGGATTGGAAAAGAGATGTCATTTGGTTCACGTCATAGGAACTTTTCTATTGAATCTAGAGATGACATGTATCTCAATTCCTATGAGGAGGGATTAGAAAAGAGATGTAATTTGGTTCATATCATTGGAACTTTTCTATTGAATACACGCTAATGTTTATTTTCCTTTGAAATTAAGGGAGTATAGGAATCCATTCATATGAACCAAGTGGCTCTAAAGCTATAGAAATGATATCATGTTTATTTCCTTTGAAATGTGGAGTATATGAATCTATTCCTATGAACCAATTGGCTCTAAAGGAAAAAATCCTATAAAAATCATATCATCCTATGATATTCCTCGACACTAAAGGATGGTTGAAATTGCTGCGGGTGATACGATGCTCTTTCTTTGTAGACTCCTCACCCATCTTTATAGTTACCTCTCGAAGATGAATGAAATGATATATACAGGGTATTGTACATGTGCAATTTGGTACACAAAAACTCGGTAAAAGTTTGCGAGGTTCGAATTTTCAATAAAGTGCACTGCATTTCGGAACGGAGGGAGCATACGACAGTTGCTAACACTCACGTGGAAGATTTCTGTGTAGGAGGAGTGGCTGTTCTGTTAAATGACATGGCAAAACTGACACTATCGGATGCCGATCTAACGGTTCTTACGGCGTTCGTCAGTAAAAGGTTTGTGGCGAACATTTGTCGGATAATGATTTACGGACACATGCATTGCATTGATACATGCCCTGCTCTCTCTCATGCACATGCACCCTCACGAGTCACGACTCTCCCGAGTCCTCTCGTAGACTCGCACGTCGCACCCACCGTCTATCTGCAGGTAGACGTCATGCACATATGCGCTCTTCACACGCTACCCTCAGAACTTCTAAAAAAACAAAAGACGTCGCGCACACTTTATTTTAGCTCACACGTCACACACTTATACTATTACTCTCACGGCGAACGTTCTTTGGGCATAGTATATTGTACTCTCACGAAGAGAAGCGGTGCACGCACGCACTAGTTCTCTCACACCCACTCGCGGGTACACGTAGGAGCGCATTTTTTTGAATCTGGTACAACAAAATCGCTCCACTATATATATAAGCAGGAGCCTTAGCGCTTGCTTTACTAGGGTTCCTCTCGTTCACTCTCTCATGCTCTCCAGATCCAAGCAAGACATAGGTGGCCACACTCTCTCTCAGCTCGTGGCTGGTCATAAATCCGGCCGAACAACCTCGACCGGGGTAGGGGTGTAGGTGCATCATTCATGCTGTCATCGGCGGCGAGGGAGGAGACCAACGGCTGCCTGCACGTCCCGATCGGTGGCCGTGCCGTTCTCTCTGAGAGAGCGCCGGCTCGGGAGGGCCTCCGACCCCTTTTTCCTCCCTATGGTATTGTGTCCAAGATGCGGCCTCCCGACGCCGTCCTTGCCACATGCCGACGACCCTCAGGTATATATTCCTTCAAAACCTGCCTTGCTCTACTGCCCCAGCTCCCTTCGCGTGGATCTTTTTCTACTTCCGTCCGTTGTTCCAAAGCCACCTAGACTTTTACTATTATTAGAGGTAAAGCTAGTTCATACAGTCGACTCTAAGCGTTGGTTCAAACAGGGAAGAAAGTGGGAAAGTTGTAGCATGAATTTAGGACTTGGTTCTAAGAGGAAACGGGGGAAAGTAGTAGATACTGGCTACCCAACCGGTCTCTTGGTTGAAAAGACGAAGAAAGCATGGTGGGTGGCGAAGGGTGGGGGAAGTGGACCTATCTCTTGGTTGAGAAAGGAAAGAAAGTGACGGCTGTTGGGGGACAACGCAAATGAGAATGAGCAGGTCTAGATTTCCTGTGCTCACATAGGAAAATGTCGTCGAGGAGATAAAAAATGGGACAAATGAAGACATGCTGCCTGAGTGTTTGCCGCTCTCGGCAGCCACATCTGCCTCACAACTTTATGCCCCTGCTGTCCCTACGCACATATCGCTACCGTTAATGTAAAATCACATGAAGCATTAAGCAATGCCACCTAATGTCACTGTAAGTAATGGTCAAGTGCCGTCGATAAATTAAAGCAATGCCACCACCATTTTATGAAGTGCTTCTGTCTTGCTTTATTTCCCATGAATTGTGTTTTTGCAGTTACACTTAAATCTCACACCGCTAACATTGCTTCATCCCAGTGGAACTGCACAAATTTGATTGCACATTTACTGACCATGTGATACTCTCATGACAGTAATACCAATGCTATTGTTCTGCATGTTAATCTAGTGGCATTGTTGA
The DNA here is from genome assembly GCF_002162155.2 of Triticum dicoccoides. Taxonomy (NCBI): domain Eukaryota; kingdom Viridiplantae; phylum Streptophyta; class Magnoliopsida; order Poales; family Poaceae; genus Triticum; species Triticum dicoccoides. The sequence goes on along the minus strand of NC_041391.1, from coordinate 584,699,842 downwards.
TGTGATGTGATGCTACTTACTTAAGGACTCTTCATACTGTCAATATAGTGCCAATTATAACACAATAGATGTTGTTGTTAATCATACGCCACTGCAAATATCTGTCACTGTTTAAATAACCGTATTTCATATTTGCGCAAACAAGGATGTCTGTCTCCATATCTTTTTGGGATGTCTGTCTCCGTATCGTTTCTATCTGCGCAATCAAAAGCACACACCTCAGTTTTAGTACAGCTGCGCAAAATGAGATGGCTATCCGTCGTTGCCGTCGTCTAGCCTCCCGTCTTCAAGGTATCCCTACATTGGTAGTAACTAAGGTAGAATGACCAACACAATCTAAAAGAAGCTAATTTGTACGTTTTACTTCCTGGTTGCAGTGCAGGGACGAGCAAAAACAACTGCATCCTAGTCTGGAATGCACCTTCTACCAGTTCATCCATGGACCGAGGACTAGCTGGCACAGCTGCACGGCGGTTTTTTGGACAGGTGCGTGGACAAGAGGCATTGTGGTCTGCTTATTTCTGCAAACAGGGGTGCTTAAATTTAGTGGAATGCACAAGAATTTCACCTAGTCAGTACACTGCATGGTTCAGTTCAGCATTCCAGCTGAGACCACAATTATAATTGGTTATTCTGGAATGAGAGAACCTAACCCTGGATGGTGGCAACAAGAAAAAACCAGAGTGAACTCCCGGGAATTTAAGCCTGCCGGGAGGCCCTTTGCTCAGAGAAGCCTTGTTTGTTTTTTCCTAATTTGTAAACCTTCTCACAACTTTGTCTTTTGCTGTGAACTAGTATATGTTCGTTATGTTCTATGAATCATTGAGATGTATAAAATTGCTTAACTTATGCTTTTCAAGTTTTTTATGAAGACGAGTTTAATGTGAGTGTTCCACATGAGCGCTGGACTAGCGTGTGAACGTTTGGAATTTATTACATTGTGGCCTCAGTTAACTACATGAACCACTGTAACAAGATACATAGTTGCTTATATGTCAGACAGCAGATTGTTGATTGTTAGCTGGTCGATAGCCTAGTGTTGAAGCGAGCTAAGCCAATGTGCCGTGTTTTGCACAACTGCTTACAAGTGGGGTAGCACCAACAGTGTTTACAAGTACTTATGTATACGTCGGCGCACAGTTCTCGAACGAGTTCTCTATTTCATCAAAACACACCTACTCGTATGATAAACCGTGACAATTATGTCTTACCATGCCATATTCATGAAAAAACTAGTGAGGACGCATCTGTTTTGGTAACAATTATGATGGTTCTCACATGATTCACTAGCACACAAAAGTAGCAGCAGTTCCCATAGACGGATTCAAACAGAGTACTAGCCCTAGAGGGGTCGATAACAGGCAAGGTTCAGATAATTAGACACAATCCAAACTACTATTAAACACTAGCTGGGGCAACTATTTCATGCCTCGATCTAATTTGGGCTAGACACAAGACAGACCTTGCCATGAACATCATCGAGGACGTCCCGCAGCAGCTCAATCCTGTGAACCTTCATGAAGACAACCTTGTGGCCTTGCCACTGATAAACTTGTTTGTGGAGGCATGCCACGTCATCTTCCTGCGTAAGCTTGACAAGAACAGTATGCCTCACAAATGAAGGAGTAGCTTTGAACTTCTTGTGCTTCAGTACACCCTGGACAACACGCCTGATAATAGTGGGGCTGGAATGCAACTCTTCATTGGTATAACCGCAAATGGCTTCTAGGATCCAACAGCCTAAGAACTCTGTTTTCCCAGTGCGTATATTCAGGTCATCCGCCTCATAGCGAGTGACATGTACAACCACACAATCCTTGTCTGCATCAGGGCTCTAATTGAAATAGAAACAAATTCTGAATTACTTTTCAGCATAAGAAACACAAGTTATTTAAACCACTATGTATAGCATGGCATCGAAGCTAATAAAATTTTGCATTATTAATCACCACATACTTAGATGAAAAACAACAATCGGGATCAGCAAAGAAGAAAATCACCTTGGGCA
>NC_041391.1:584696744-584697533 GCF_002162155.2 Triticum dicoccoides | reverse complement strand
CGTGAGCGTATCTGGGGTTGGCTTGGTGGCTGCCTCCATCTTCTTGGAGCTCTCTGTCTCATGGGGATCAGCCTCCCGCGTCTGCTCCAATATCGGCAGATCTTTGCCTGGTTCTCCTTGGCCCATCATGAAACTGACGAATACTAGGAGACCACTGAAAGGAAAACACAATCGCAATGACAATGAAACAAAAAAGAGAGTGAGGATGGGTTACTGCTTTGCAAAAGTTCTTTTTTTTTCTCTGAACGAAAATATACCAACATCACGGATCCGCTTACCTTCCCTTCATTGGGAGAGAAGAACAGTGGCGGATGCGAGTGTTGCCTTTCTTGAAGACGGTGAGGGAGAAGGGGATTCAGCGAAGAGTGAAATGATGGTTGCTTCGTCCGTCAAACTTAGACTGCGGGGAGGTGGGGTTTTGTGATACAACGGCTCGTTACTACCGCGCTACGACCGGGGTGACTCTGCGCCTGCATACTGCCTTCTAATTTGGTGGATGGCATTTGGGCCCGTGCGTTGCATGGCCCGCATGTCGGTGCACAAAAGTATAACGGCATTCAGTCGAGGGAGACGTTTCAATGACCTAGGAGGAGCCAGAAGCGGTAGAGTGTCTCCACTGTACTAGTACTAATTGTTTTTCTGGGTAGCTGTAGAGTGTCTCCACTGTACTAGTAGTAATTGTTTCTCTGGGCCCAAGACAAAACAGCCCATCCACAGTAGTAAATAGTAAAATCAATTCAAAAGCCCATATATTTACTGAATGAGAGGCGCTACCCACACCCAGCACAC
>NC_041391.1:584659021-584696586 GCF_002162155.2 Triticum dicoccoides | reverse complement strand
CTTCCTCCTCGCTCCCACCCACCTCACGTTAGCTCACTCTACTCGTACCCCCAAATTCCTCACCTCACTCCTACAGAAAACCCTAGCTCCCCTTCTTCCTCACTCCTACAGAAAACCCCCAGCTCCCCTTCTTCTTCACTCGCACTACAACTAGGCTCATCATTCGTTACTCTGCTCAAATTCGTGAGCGCGACGCGACGCCCTCGAGGAAAATGGAGTCGACTGACCCCAGCGCCAAGAAGATGAAGCTCCCACCAGCGGCGACGCCTGTTGTAGATCTCGCACCCGGCAGCACGGGGAGAAGCGGCAACCCCGCCCCCACCGGATCCCATGAACCCGTAGAATCTCGGGTGGACCGCATCAGCGATCTCCCGGACGCCGTCCTTGGGGAGATCACCTCGCTTCTCCCCACCAAGGATTGCTACCGCACCCAAGTCCTCTCAATTCGTTGGCGCCCTCTATGGCGCACCGTGCCCCTTAATCTCGACTGTCGTTAGCTATCTCTCTTCAATGATTTTGAAATCCCCAAAGCCATCATCTCCTCCCACCAGGGCTCCGTTCAAAGCCCCTGCATCCCGTCATGCTACCTGAGCAAGCATACCATGCCCTGCATGGTGGACGCCTAGCTGAAATCCCCTGAATTCATAGAACTACAGCTGCTTGAGTTCTACTATTCCCCTGGAAATCACATACCACATACTGAATGCCATGAACTTGTGCCCTCAGCAATGATGTCCATCTCGCGGTTTTCCTCCTCTCTCTCCGCACCGACACCTTTGCATTGTGCTACCTACCAGACAATCTGGTACTAAACCTTCGACTCCCATTTCTCAAGAAACTTTCACTTGTGCAGGTTCGTATATCGGAGGCCTCATTGCACAGCATCAACCACTCTAGTTGCCCTGCCCTGGAGTGCTTGGTGCTTGTTTTCACAGTTAGAATCGGTTGTCTCCAAATAAAGTTGCCTAACCTTGTAAGAATTGGAATGTCTTTTGACGGAAGGCAGCTCATCATCCAAGATGCTCCTTCACTTCAAAGGTTGATCCTTGATTCTAGTTATTCACCATTGCAAATAACCGTCCTCTCTGCGTCTAAACTGGAGACCTTGGGTGTAATACATGATCTCTGTGCTCATTTCAATATGGTGTTTGGCTCCACAGTTCTTCATGTACTTTATATTATCATCTACACTTGTAACCATAAGCTGCATTTTAATTTCTGCGCATAAGTTATATATCATCTTGGAGTACACATTTTGTACTAATATCATGTTCTATGCTCAATGAAGAGTTTCTCCATGGATGGCCTATCAATGGTGCTGGATTCTGTCAATATCTTATATATCCAAATGAATAGTTTTGATCTGAACAAGATTATTGGCTTGCTGCAATGCTTTCCATGTCTGGAGAAGTTGTATATAAAGGTGATAATTTCACGCACATTGGAAGCCCGCATATAGTGTACTAGAATTAACCGTTCAACTATTGCTCTTTCGACACTCTTCTTTTAGACCTTAACTGTATTCAGTCTTCATGTCTATTTAGGCAACAGGATGGGGTAAGAAAGTTATAACCAATCGGTGGATTCATAAGCATCGGGATTTTCTCACTTCTCATGAGATTCGATTGAAGACAATAACGTTAGAACAATATGTAGCCAACCGTGCGAACACTAGATTTGTCACATTCTCCCTGCTGATTGCAAGGTTACTATTGTCCGTCAGGCTTAAGTTTATCAGCAGCATGGTTTTGACGGATGGGTATGTCGAAGAGCAAAATAAGGAGTTTCAGGTGGGCAAAAGAGCTTTTGAACATGTCGGGCTTCTATTTACAACATATTGTGGTCATACTCCAGTAAATTTTATGACCCGGGATGTTCATTGTATGGACCTGACCGATCCATTTGACTGTGATTGTCGAAAACAGTGCTGGAGTTAGATGTTGGTGCCCTTTTCAACCTGGGTTTTTTTTGTAAACCTGATGAACAATTAACCCTCGTGATTTTGTACAGTTTGTAAGCTGGAGTTAGATGTTCCTGCCCTTTTCAACTCGGATGTGACTGTCATATTTTCTTTGAAACAAGGCAAATGGCTTGCCATTCGTTTAATTTAGAGTGAAATATTGTAACAAATCCCAACCAAGGGAAATAACATCACTCTCGCCGGCTGCTTGATCTCACTGTGCATTACAGAAGCCAAGTGATTAGCCTCCACCAGCACCCACAAACTTATTTCGAACTAGCACATCAAATGTGCTGTAAATTTTCATTGGAAAGGCTGCATGACTATGACAGATTTGGATTCTGACATTTGGGACCCGCGAGGAAATAGCCTATCCAAGGTGGTGTCGACTTACTAGACAGTCAACAAACGATTCTGCCAACCAGCCGTTGGATTGACATCCAACATATGTCGTGTATCTTCTATCTCTTGTCTTCTTCTTCCTCCAGCCGCCCAAACAAAACCACCCCGTTGGCTTCGCCTGCTCCCGCCTCCCATGGCTGGCTGCGCCTCTGCCGTCCTACTGTACGTACCCTCCAACGTTGGCCAGTCCCTCCCTCTATTCCCCCACACGTCCTGTTATTCTCTGGCGATGTCAGCCCCAACACGCACCTGTGCCCGAACGAGTCAACCCTCATACTCCCCTTCGCCTGCGACTGGACCGGCGCATCTTCCACGACTCCTGTTCGTTCTGTCCGAGGCATCGCCGTCGTCCTCTACCTTGCGGCCTTGGTTCGCTCGCCATGCACGGTGTGCCGCCCTCTTGCGTTCTTAACGTCGTCAACAACCGAGAGGAACAAGGAGATGATTGTACATGGAGAGGATGAGAGTAGGGACCCACCAGCATCATGGCAGTACGCAAGCAAGTGCCTCTATATTACAAGCCGAAAAATATGGTTCCTCCTAATGGTTGGACATCTGGGGCTCATGCCATTGTCAACATAGTCAATAAACGAGAGAATTACACTACGAGCGGCTGACACCAGGGACCCAGCAGGTCGCGCAGTTTTTTTGAGGAACAAGCAGTTGCTATTTATACTAGTTTTAGCGACTGATCAGGGTAACAACGGGGCTGTGCGGGGGCTGTGGCCCGTCTAGCCAGGGTTTTATTTATGTTTACCACATCATGAGCCCAGTTGTATTTTTTTCTTGCTGAAAATGGCTAGCCCTGTTTTATTTTTTAAAAAGAAATACCCAAACAAGGCCTACTTGCTTTATCGGCCCTACTGGGCTGCAAATCTTTCAAGACGAGGAGAGTTTCATTCAATTTACCCAGAAATGGGCTGTACATTTTTAAAACACATCAAACTGGGAATTAATTTCAATTTTTTTTCATTAGAAGATTTTAAATTCCATTGATTTTTATGCGTGGACAATTATTTGGATTTTATATTTATATAAATTATTTTTCAACATAGTTTGAATGTGAATCGATATTTCTGGATTAAAAACAGTGGACCGCACCGATATATGCAAAATTTCGTATACTTTTTAACCGTGGGCACAATATGGGGTGTAATGCTAACGAAAAGAAGATGGGCTCCAAAAAAATTCTTAAGAATTAGAAAATGGGCTGTACATTATTATAAATAATGGCAGATGGGTTGTATGCTGTTTTCCACAGATTTGAGGCTGACTTGTGCGCCTACTACAGGTTGACACGTACGCTTTCATAAAAAAGGTTGACGCACACGCAACACCCTATCAACTTAGTCAACACATGAGAGCGGTGACTGTTGGATGTCCATCCAATGGCTGTCATGCTTCTTCAATCTCTACTCTTCATGCTCCAGCCGCTCAAACAAGCGCCGGTGGGATTGCCTGCTCCCTCCTCCCGCGGCCGGCTATGCTGCCACGCAGGCCTCACGGCCCCACCGTACTCCCATCGCTGGCCTAGCCATCCCTCTACTCACCCACACATGTTGTTATTCTCCTGGGACGGCACACAAACCAGTAAACCCTCGTACTCCTCTGCGTGGGAAACAACTTCCGAGTATTCCTTGGCTCCGTGTCGTTCCCTTCCTAGGCCTCGTCGTCGTCCACCGCCCTGGTGCTCTCGGCGCGGCCTGGTCAACCTGGTCAATGAACGACATCCATCGGAAGAGGACTGTACGTGGAGAGGCTGACAGCTGGGTCCACGGCCGCACACAAGGAAATGCCTCCTTATTACGTGCAAAATAATGATTCCTCCACCTGACAGCTAGGACCCACAGGAAGGGCCTCTATATTTCACGAAAAAAACGTTCCCCCCGTTGACATGTCGGACCCACCAGCTATATCTTCGCACGCAAGGAAGTGCCTCCTTATTACGTCAAAAAAATGAATACCTCCTGCTAGCAGGGACCCACCATATTGTTGGGCTGACTTGTGACGGGGACGGAGGGCTTCGTCAACTTAGTCAATACTCTAGTGACCGTATGATGTCCATCCAACGGCCATAGTGCTTCTTCAACCTCTGGTCTTCTTGCTCCCGCCGCCCAAAGCAGCGCCGGTCATGCCGCCTACTCCTGCCTCCTCGTGGCCCGCTGTGCTACCGCGGAGGCCTCACCGCCCCCATACTACTCCCACCACTGGCCAGGCCATCCCTCCACTCACCTGTTATTCTGCGGTGACGACAGCCTCACACCGCAACCGAACTAGTGAACGCTCGTACTCCTCTCCGCGTGGGCATCCACTGCCACGTCTTCCCCGGCTCCGTGTCGTCCCCTTCCTAGGCCTCGCCGTCGTCCACCGCCGTGGTGCTCTCGGAACTGTGTGGTCAATGTGGTCAACGACCGACTTCCATCGGAAGAGTACTGTACGTGGAGAGGCTGACAGCTGGGTCCACGGCAGCCGCAAGGAAGTGCCTCCTTATTACGCGAAAAATAATTATTCCTCCACCTGATAGCGGGGACCCACCGGACGGGCCACCAGTATTTTGCGAAAAAAACATTTACCCCTGACTGCTGGGACCCACCGGACGGGCCATCGTATTTCACGAAAAAAACATACCCCCGCTGTCAGCTCGGACCCACCGGAAGTGCCTCCTTATTACACAAAAAAAATGAATACTCACCCGGCTAGCTGGGACCTACCTTTGTGGGAGGCTGACTTGTGGGCCTACTAAGTTGACGCGGATGGAGGGCTTTGTCAACTTAGGCAATATGAATAATTCTAGCTCCAGTGACCATACGATGTCCATCCAACGGCCATAGTGCTTCTTCAACCTCTGGTATTCTTGCTCTAGCCGCCCAAAGCAACATCGGTCGTGCCGCGTGCTCCTGCCTCTCGTGGCCGGCTATGATGCCGCGGAGGCCTCACCGCCCCCTACTACTCCCACTGCTGGCCCAGGGCATCCCTCTACTCACCCACACCCCCTGTTATTCTACGGCGACGGCAGCCTCACGCCGCAGCCAAACCAGTGAACCCTCATACTCCTCTTCGCGTGGGCATCCACTGCCGCGTCTTCCCCTTCCTAGGCCTCGCCGTCGTCCACCGCCTTGGTGCTCTCGGTACGACGTGGTCAATGTGGTCAACGACCGACTTCCATCGGAAGAGTACTATACGTGGAGAGGCTGATAGTTGGGTCCATGGCCACAACCTAGTTTTTTTGTGATTTGCCAATTAAGTCGCTTTGTCAAGCCTGTTGGGATGCAAATCTTTCAAGAAGAGAAGAGCTTCATTCGGCTGGCCGAGAAAATGGCCTATCAGTAATGAGAAATGGGCTGTACATTTTTAAAACACATCAAACAGGCAGTTAGTTTCAAATATCTTTTTTTCATTTTGAGATTTTAAATTGCATTCATTTTTATGCATGGACAATTTGTTGGATTTTATATTGATATACATTTATTTTTTAAATCATTTTGAATGTGACTCGAAATTTTGGGATTAAAACAGTTTGGACCGCACCGAAATATGCAAAATTTCATATAATTTTTTAACCGTGGCCACAATATGGGCTGTAATGCTAAAAAAAGAATATGGGCTCCAAAAAAACCTTAAGAATTAGCAAATGGGCTATAAATTATTAGAAATAATGGCAAATGGGTTGTATGTTGTTTTCCATAGATTTGAGGCTTTCCTAAAAAGAAAGGTTGACGCACAAGCAGTGACTATTGCATTTCCATCCAATGGCCGTCGTGCTTCTTCAATCTCTGCTCTTCCTGCTCCAGCCGCTCAAACAAGCGCCGACGGGACTGCCTGCTCCCTCCTCCGTGCGGCCGGCTGTGCTGCCGTGCAGGCCTCACTGCCCCATCGTACTCCCATCACTGGCCTAGCCATCCCTCTACTCACACACACCTGCTGTTATTCTCCGGCGACGGCAAACGAACCAGTAAACCCTCGTACAGTCGTAAACCCCTCTGCGTGGGAAACAACTATCGAGTCTTCCCTGCCTCCATGTCGTTCCCTTCCTAGGCCTCGCCGTTGTCCACCGCCCTGGTGCTCTCGGCGCGGCCTGGTCAACATGGTCAACGACCGACATGCATCTGAAGTGGACTGTACGTGGAGAGGCTGACAGCTGGGTCCACGGCCCCACGCAAGGAAATGCCTCCTTATTACGCGCAAAATAATGATTCCTCCACCTGACATCTGGGACCCACCGAAAGGGCCTCTGTATTTTGCGGAAAAAAACGTTACCGTCGCTGACAGCTTGGACCCACCAGCTATACTTCGCACGCAAGGAAGTGCCTCCTTATTACGCACAAAAAAATGAATACTCCCCCTGCTAGCTGGGACCCAGTATAGTGGCAGGCTGACTTGTGGGCGTACTAAGTTGACAGGGACGGAGGGCTTTGTCAACTTAGACAATACTCCAGTGATCGTACGATGTCCATCCAATGGTCGTAGTGCTTCTTCAACCTCTGGTCTTCGTGCTCCAGCCGCCCAAAGCAGCGCGGTCGTGCCGCATGCTCCTGCCTCCCGTGGCCGGCTGTGATACCGCGGAGGCCTCACCGCCTCCTACTACTCCCACCGCTGGCCAGGCCATCCCTCTACTCACCCAGACCCCCTGTTATTCTGTGGCGACGGCAGCCTCACACCGCAGCCGAACCAGTGAACCCTCGTACTCCTCTTCGCGTGGGCATCCACTGTTGCGTCTTTCCCGGCTCCGTGTCGTCCCCTTCCTAGGCCTCGCCGTCGTCCACTGCCGTTGTGCTCTCGGCGCGGCGTGGTCAATGTGGTCAACGACCGACTTCCATCGGAAGAGTACTGTGCGTGGAGAGGCTGACAGCTGGGTCCATGGTGGCCGCAAGGAAGTGCCTCCTTATTACGCGCAAAATAATTATTCCTCCACCTAACAGCAGGGACCCACCGAATGGGCCACCTTATTTTGCAAAAAAAATGTTTCCCCCTGACTGCTGGGACCCACCAGCTACACCTTCGCACACAAGGAAGTGTGTCCGGGCAAAAAAATGATTCGCCCCCCTGACTGCTGGGACCCACCAGCTACATCTTTGCATGCAAGGAAGTGCCTGGTAGTCGGGGCCCACCTGGTCGAAGCATATGTAGCTGTCGGTGTACAAAAGTAGGGGCTATGCTTTTGACCCCTTTACTTGTGCATGGGCAGTCAGAGCCTCCCGCCACGGCCACGCATAACAGGGCATGAAAGGGAAGCCGGAGAGAAGCCAAAGGCACAAGACAAACAAAGCAACAACAAGGACCAAGGCCACAAAGTGCAGATGGGCGAAGCAGGTTTCCCCGGCAAGACCCTCGCCGGGGGCAGCCTCCACAGCGCCGGCAAGCCCCTTGCCGGGGCAACTCGCCCACACCAGTGGAGCGAGCCACCCTTGAACCCACGGCCTCCAATGTCAACAACCATGTTGGACCAGGGCTCGGGAGGCACCTCCATGGTGGCATGCAGATCTTTGTGAAGACATAGAATGCTCAAGATCAGGTGATGATTGAGGGGTAACAATCCTCACCAAGATCCTCACCGAACAAACCCAGAAGACCCCAGGCAAGATCCTTGCCGGGGACGCCAGCGCCCCACGGCAAGACCCTTGCCGGGCCACCCGACAAGACCCTCGCCAGAGGCAACCACGGGGCCACTACCAGGCCCGCACCAACCAACTCCCCGCCGCCGTTCACATGCAGCTGCCAGCCCAACCAGCTGGGCAGGTACCTGCGTGGCAACATGCAGCTTCTAGGCCAACCCAGCACGCACCTGCGTGGCGGCATGTAGATCTTCGTGCAGGCTCCACCAGCGCGCCACCTCAGTTGCTTGCCTGCCTACATGGCACCACATGCATCGCTGGCCAGGGCGCGTGTCAAAGCAAGGAGGAGCGGCGATGGTCGGGATGGGCCTCGCTCCCGTCCCCGATAAAGTGAAGGGACACCTAAGCCTCACATTAAAAGCACTTTGTCTTGTAATACCAGCGATAAGCTCACAGCACTGTAGCACTTTCCACCTCCTATGTGCCACTGTGGCAGCCCCTTTCACCTATAAAAGGAGGCCCATGGCGCACGGGAGAAGGATTCAGCTCTTTCGAACCTGGCAGCACCTAGAGCTAGTTCAAGATCTAAAGAACACTAAATACATCCACCAAAGCAGGATCGTAGGGTTTTACGCATCTTTGCGGCCCGAACCTGGGTAACTCCCCTTTGTGCTGTCTACTAGTCCCGCTCTTCTCACGATCCAGCAGCCCGCAACCGTAGTAGGGATGCAGTGATCCCATAGGTGTCGTTTCCCACTGACATCTTTGGCGCGCCAGGTAGGGGCAGCGCAATTGTGAGAATCTGGTCTAGCAGTTGACCTAGCAGTTCTTCATCACCATGGATCCTAAGAAGAAGAATACCACGGCGATCGGTTCGTCCGGGACCAGGTTGCCAGTACCGGTGTAGACCAGTAGCGGGCCAGTCATGGAGAGAACCCGTGGCGCGGCCCGCGAACATCCACATCACCCTGGCGGTTCAGGCCTGGCGAGTGGCGTCGTTCGCGCGCCAGGCGACGGGCCACCAGTCGCGGGCTCCACAGATGGAGTCGGGGCCCCCGTAGGTGGCGCGGGGCCCTCCAGGGGCGCCGCCGTCCCGCCAGACGGCGGCGCGGCGGCCTCCAAGACGCCAACACTGGCGCCCACGGCGCGCTCTTCCCAGGTTGTGCTTCATGAGCAGCGTCACCCTGCCGGTGACCCTGCGCGCCGCCCTGGGAAGAGTCCCGCGTGCCCATCACATGATGAGGAGGGCCAGCATGCACGTGGAGGTGCTGATGGAGGTGGCGAACGGCTGCGGGGCCGTGACGCAGCTCCTTCTAACATGGTTAGAAGTCGAGGCGCATCGCGGTCCACCCAGCTTTCGCCGCCACCCACACCAGTGGAGGCCCTAGCATGCGTGCAACTGCTCCTCGATTTTCCTCTGTCGTGGAGAAGCTTGATGAATGGAGGGCCACCGTCCGGAGCCTCATCGGCATTGTCAACAACGATGAGTTGCGGCCGGCGGGACCCATAGGCCGTCGCTCCGCCGGGCTACCGCATGCCAGTGGAGGCCGTGCCGGAGGTGACGTGGCCACGGTGTACTCCCCACCTCCATCCGGCCACCCCGGGCGTCGGTACATCGCGATGACACTCGTGATGATATTTGCATCGCGCCGTCCGACCCGTGAACCAACCGCAATCAGCGTCAAGTCCTTCGGGAGCGAGCTCATGAGGACGCTCGTACTATAATTGAGCGCCGATGTGATGCGCGCCACCAGTCGGACAGGTGGGCAGGGCCCGCTATGGACCACCCAGCGCCGGGAGGCTATGGTGGCCTACCCTATGAGGTGGGTTGTTCGGCCTTCACCCGTGAGCTGCGGCAGTTCCAGTGGCCCTCCCACCGTATGTTCAAGCCCGACGTTGGCGAGAAGTACAACGGCAAGACTCACCCGTCAGAGTTCCTCAGCATCTACACCATCGCGATGCAAGCTGCTGGGGCCCACAATGATAAGGTGCTTGCCAACTACTTCCCGTTAGAACTCAAGCCTAATGTTATGTCATGGTTGATGCACTTGCCGGTGGATTCCATCTCTTCTTGGGTGGATCTGTGCCATGATTTTGTTGGCGCCTTTATCGGAGGTCACCAAGCTCATGGCCAGGCGAGTGATTTACACATCATCCCCCAGAAGGAAGGGGAAAACTTGCGCAAGTACATCCAAAGGTTCAGCCGGGTGCAATACAACATCCCCGATGTTCATCCCGCCGCCGTGATTAGTGCGTTCCATCAGAATGTGTGCAACCGCAAGATGCGTGAAGAGCTGGAAATGAACAAGGTCAAGGATGTGGCCGAGCTTTATGTCCTGGGCGATTGATGCGCTCGCGCTGAAGAGGGAAGGAAGTACCCCGGTGAAGATGTCGGCGCGGAAACCGACTCCACTGGTGACACCACCACCCCAACAAAGAAGGGTCGGCACCATTACAGGAAGCGCAAAGGCAAAGCCGTGCTTGCCGTTGAGGGATCCGATGACACCGGCGCCACTAAGAAGACCAAGGCAAGTGACCCCGGCAAGGAGGTTGCCGGGTGTGTCGCTTGCCGGGCCTTGGCGGCCGCCGACAAGCCAGGAGGCTCCGACAAGCAGTACTGCAAGATCCACCGCACCGAGGGCCATGACCTCCAAAACTGCCGGCAAGTAGAACTGCTCGCCGAGAAGCAGAAAGCTGAGTATGAGCGGCGGGACAAGGAGAAAGGCCTAGATGGTGCCGAGGGATCCGACAAGAAACGTGGCGGCCAAGGAGGCCTCCGCGGCAAGGATAATCAGCAGGAAAGGCCCGCCCGAGCCCGCGACAAGAAGCAGGAAGACGATGATCATGACGAGGACGACGAGTCTGGCGACCACGAGTTTTAGAAAGCCACAGAGGCCATCTGCATCGATGGTGGCGCCTCGCTGCATACATCCCACCACCAATGCAAGCAGTGGGCACGTGAGATCACGGCGGTGGAGCCATCGTTCGACGCACGGAAGCCCCTCAAATGGTCCAGCACGCCCATCATCTTTGACACCGAGGACCACCCTGACCACACTACTGTGGTCAGGTGCTTGTCATTGTTGGTTTCACCAACAATCCGCATCCTCAAGGTGACAAAGATGTTGGTTGACAGCGGGGCCGGCCTAAACTTAATCTCGCATGTTGTGGTCAAAAGGCTGCAGATCCCCGATGGAGACCTCGAGGAGACGGGCACGTTCCAAGGGTTTAACCTAGGGAGGAGCCAGCCAAAGGGAAAGGTCACGCTGCCCGTGACATTCGGAGGCGAGCTAAACCACAGGACGGAAAGGATTGTTTTCGATGTAGCCGAGATCCCCTTGCCTTACAACGGGATCCTCAGCCGCTCGACACTAGCCAAGTTCATGGCGGCTTCACACTACGCCTACAAAATGCTGAAGATGCCCAGGCCAATGAACATCATCACCGTCCCCTCCGACAAGAAAGATGCATTGATTTGCACCGACCAACTTTACCGGGAAGCAGTCGCAGCAGCTGCCGCTAAGGCACCTGCTCCTGCCGACGGAGCCCCCCCCCCGGGGGGGGGGGGGAAGAAGACCGGCGAGACCCCTCGCACCCACTCTGGCAAGCGCACCTCTTTGGGGTGTTGCGCTTCCGTTGAGAACATGCCAGAGAGCTCCGCCAGAAAGAGCAAGAAGTCCAGAGCCACACCACCAGAGACCAAGAAGGTGCCCGTCAAGGAGGACGGCACGGGGGGATCTTTTACCATAAGCTCCACCCTCAATGGCAAATAGGAAAGCGAGCTCGTCACCTTCCTGCGAGCGAATGTCGATGTGTTTGCATGGCAAGCCTCCGACATCCCCGGCATTCCCGGGGAGGTGATTGAGCACCACCTTGCTGTTTGTCCTCATGCGCGGCCTGTCAAGAAGAAGGTCAGGAAGCAAGCTCTAGAGAGGCAGGAGTTCATCACGGAGGAAATCAAAAAGCTAGAGGCGGCAGGCTTGGTGAGAGGAATACTCCATCCGACGTGGCTGGTCAATCCGGTAGTAGTGTGCAAGGCAAATGGGAAGTGGAGGCTGTGTATTGATTACACAGACATCAATAAGGCATGTCCAAAGGATCCCTTCCCGTTATGCGCATCGACCAGATTGTCGACTCCACGACTGGGTGTGACCTATTATCATTCCTTGATGCCTACTCAGGATACCACCAGATCTTCATGACAAAAGAGACGAGGAAAAGACCGCATTTATCACCCCATGTGGTACGTACTGCTTTTTACGGATGCCTTTCGGGTTGAAGAGTGCTGGCTCAACCTTTGCAAGAGCGGTCCAAATTGGTTTTGAACCCCAGCTACATAGAAATATGGAAGCTTATATGGATGATATAGTGGTCAAAACCAAGGACAAAGCAACACTTGTGCAAGATCTGGAGGAAACATTCGGAAACCTGCGCAAGATCAACCTCAAATTGAACCCTGAGAAGTGTGTCTTCGGTGTCCCGTCCGGCAAGCTTCTCGGGTTCTTTGTGTCGCAGCGCGGGATTGAGGCAAACCCAGACAAGATTAGGGCCATCGAGCAGATTGAGGCACCCAAACATATCAAGGACGTACGTCAGCTCACTGGCTGCGTTGCCGCCATGAGCAGATTCATGTCCAAATCCGCGGAGCGTGCCCTCCCCTTTTTCAAGATCTTAAAGAAGACGAGCCTAGTGGAGTGGACCCCAGAGGTCGAGGCGGCGTTGCAAGACTTGAAGAAGTACCTCTCCTCTGCCCCGGTGCTGGTTGCGCCCAAACCACAAGAACCGTTGCTGCTATATCTAGCGGCAACAAACCAAGTGGTTAGCGCCGCATTGGTGGCATAGAGAGAGGTCGATGAGGAGAAAGCAGCAGCGGCAGAGTCAACGGTTGGCGGGCCGGAACCCTCCCCGGCAGGGCTCGGTCCCGGCAAGACTGAGTCCCCGGCAAGCCTCGGTCCCGGCTAGACTGGTGCCAGTACGACAGGACCCACACGGCGAGGTGAAGTGGCACAAAGGAAGAAGATGGTGCAGCACCCAGTCTACTTCGTCAGCTCCCTCTTGCAGGGAGCTAGGTTGAGGTATTCAGGTGTGCAAAAAGTTCTCTTCAGCCTCCTTATGGCCTTGAGGAAGCTGCGCTACTACTTCCAAGCGCACGAGATCACCGTGGTTACCCGCCTTCTGTTGCAACGGATACTACATAACCCAGATGCAATAGGAAGGATCGTGGAATGGGCCCTGGAGCTGTCAAGTTTTGGTCTAAAGTTTGGAAGTACCTCGACGATCCAGAGCAGAGTCTTGGCGGAGTTTGTTGCAGAATGGACCTCGACGCGTGACGAAGAGATGCAGGAGACTACTCTCCCCGGCGAGGAAACAAGTGGCAACTGGATCATGTACATTGATGGGGCCTTTTCGCTGCAAGGTGCCGGTGCTAGTGTGCTGCTTGTTGCACCCACCGGAGAGCACCTCAAGTACATCATCCAAATGCACTTTCCCCGGGAGATGTCAACCAACAACACCGCCGAGTACGAGGGTTTGCTTGCCGGTCTCAGGATTGCGGCGGACCTCGGAGTTAAAAAGCTCATCATCAGGGGTGACTCACAACTCGTCGTCAGGCAAGTCAACAAAGATTATCAAAGCCCATTAATGGAAGCTTATGTAGATGAGGTGAGGAAACTAGAGGAGCACTTTGACGGTATACAAGCGGAGCATGTCCCTCGGACGGAGAACGATATCGCCGACTACCTGTCAAAGCGCGTTGCCCTCAAGCTACCTGTGGAACCAGGTACTTTTGTGCTTCAGTTAACTCAACCAACCGTTGAGCCGTCGACCGGGCAGAACAAGCAGAGGAAGCTAGGCTCCGGCAAGTACTTCCCCACCGAGTTCCCCGGAGCCGCCGGCGAAGATGTTGCCGTAGATGCCGATCCTGCCATGGGACAACCGACTCCGGCAGGACCTCAGGTCATGGCCGTGGAGGCGGCCGCTCCCGTGGCAGAAGAGATGCCTTTGGTCCTTGTCGTCGAGCCACAGGCTCCGGCATGGGCGCAGCACACCGTCCGATTCGTCCAAAAAGGAGAGCTTCCTGAGGAGCAGGAAGAGGCAGAAAGAGTAGCCCGCCGGTCTGCTCTGTACCAATTCGTTGATAACGTATTGTACAGAAGAAGACCGAATGCTGTGAAATTGAAGTGCATCTCCCGGGAGGAAGGACTAAAGTTGTTGGCAGAGATACATGGAGGCATATGTGGCTCCCACATAGGGTTGAGGGCCCTTGCCGGCAAGGCTTTCCGGCAAGGTTTCTTCTGGCCGACTGCCCTCCAGGGTGCGACGACACTAGTAACCAAGTGTGAAGCGCGCCAGTTCCATTCGAAGAAGCTTCATCAACCAGATCAAGCCCTTCAAACTATCCCTCTCTCCTGGCCCTTCTCGGTCTGGGGGCTCGACATATTAGGCCATTTCCCCCATGCTGTCGAAGGCTTTGAGTACTTGTACGTCACAATTGACAAGTTCACAAAGTGGCCAGAGGTGGAAGCAGTGAGGAAGGTGACTGTCACACCCAATATGCGATCCTATCCTAAAGGAACTTGAAGGTCCCACCAAGGATAGAAGCGCATATTGGAGACGCTTTTGCAAGGTGGATATCATTACATCAACATTACATAATAGATGGGGATACATACAAGGCATACAAATGCCACAAGAATACAACATCATCTTACATAAGAGCACCATCCGACTACGGATGAAACACAAACAGAAACTCAAACGACATCCACCCTGCTAGCCCAGGCTGCCGACCTGGAACCTATCCCCTGATCGAATAAGAAGCAGAAGAAGAACTCCAAGACAAGCAAACATCGCTCTCGCGTCATGATCATCGCATAAACCTGTACCTGCAACTGTTGTTGTAGTAATCCCATTACCATGGGTATCGAGACTAGCAAAGCTTAAAGGGAAAGGAAGGGGTAAAGTGGTGAGGTTGCAGCAGCGACTAAGCAAGTATGGTGGCTAACATACGCAAATAAGAGCGAGAAGAGAAGCAAAGGAACGGTCGTCAACTAGTAATGATCAAGAGGTGATCCTGAACTCCTACTTACGTCAAACATAACCCAAAGACCGTGTTCACTTCACGGACTCCACCAAAAAGAGACCATCATGGCTACACACGCCGTTGATGCGTTTTAATTCAGATCTGGTGTCAAGTTATCTACAACCATACATTAACAAATTCCCATCTGCCACATAACTGCGGGCACGGCTTTCGAAAGTTTATACCCTGCAGGGGTGTCCCAACTTAGCCCATGATAAGCTCTCGCGATCAACGAAGGATATACCTTCTCCCAGGAAGACCCGATCAGACTCGGAATCCCGGTTTACAAGACGTTTCGACAATGGTAAAACAAGACCAGCAAAGCCGCCCGATGTGCCGACAAATCCCGATAGGAGCTGCACATATCTCGTTCTCAGGGCACACCAGATGAGCAAGACGTCGGGTTGGCATAGACCCTGGTTGCCCAGGGGGCGCCGGACATCGCTCGGTTGGACCAACACTCGAAGGAGCATTGGCCCGGGGGGTAAAATAAAGATGACCCTCGGGCTCCGGAAACCCAAGGGAAAAAGGGCTAGGTGAGGCAAATGGTAAAACCAAGGTTGGGCCTTGCTGGAGGAGTTTTATTCAAAGCGAACTGTCAAGGGGGTCCCATATATCGCCCAACCGCGTAAGGAACGCAAAATCCGGGAGCATAACACCGGTATGACAGAAACTAGGGCGGCAAGAGTGGAACAAAACACCAGGCATAAGGCCGAGTCTTCCACCCTTTACCAAGTATATAGATGCATTAATAATATAAGAGATATTGTGATATCCCAATCATAATCCTGTCCACCATGGAGAAATCTTCAACTTCACCTGCAACTAACAACGCTATAAGAGGGGCTAAGCAAAGCGGTAACATAGCCAAGCAATGGTTTGCTAGGAAGGGTGTCAATGGTTAGAGGTTCATGGCAATTTGGGAGGCTTGAAGAGCAAATGATGGGCAACGCAGCAAAGCGATAGAACGAAGCAACTAGCATAGCAATGATAGTAGTGAGATCCAGGGTAGCGGTCATCTTGCCTGAAATCCCGCAAGGAAGAAGAACGAGTCCATGAAGAAGCTGAAGCCACGAAGACGAACCAAGCGTAGACGAACGAATCCTCACGATCGCAACGAAACGGGAACTATCGAGAAGAAGCACTCAACATGGTAAACACACCACACATGAACATGACATGATGCACAAACAAGTATGATACATGACAAGGCTATATGAAGCTACTCATGGCAAGAGATGATGCAAACAAGAGCAACACATCAAGGCAAGTTTAAATGAGGCCGGAAACAACATATAATAATTCCGGTAAGTCCTCATATGCAAATTTCGAAATTGGTCCAGATCTGAATAAACCTTATGTTCAAGTTGTTAAACAGAAAGTTAAAATGCACCATGATGATCTACACGAGATTCTAGTCAAGTTACATATAAAGTTCATTTAGTTCGGAGCTACGGCCTAGAAGATATGAGCAAAACAAGTTAAACATGGCATTAATGCAAAATGCATACAAACATCAAGAAAACACCTCAAAATAAGGATGCAACATGATAATATTAAACTACATGCAAAATCAAGCAAGTTTCATATAGAGCACACTCAAAACGGAGCAACGGTGCAACACATACACTCTATACAAGTTATAACAACAAACTGCCCAAAACAGCAACTAGGCATATTGCAAGCACCAAAACAACAAGCTACAACACCCCAACATGAGAACAAAAGGCATGGACATGATGTACAGGTAAAGCATAACAAAACATGAACACTGAGCTATCTCCAGAAATCACTAGAACATGCTCAAACACACATGGCAAGATTGCCAATAATAACAGTTTCAGACTTATCAGGAAATAACATCAGGTTGCAATGTTTAGAGCTATCAAACAACATGTTACAGGAACTTAACATAACAAACAAAGGCATGGCATGAATCTACTAATTGCATAGAACAAAAGTCCTTTACTGACCAAGAGCCAAAAAGGATCAGAAAATATGATGGCATCCATGTAAACATGGCAAGTTATATGACAGATTCATACATGGCAGGAACAACAATAAGTAGGCATGTTGGTGAGCTTGTACCATGCACCACAGAGCAATACATGGCATGAAAAAGCAACCAACAGTAATAAGACATGTTTGTGAAGCTAAACATGTCAATAGCAAGTTCATAGGGTGCAAGGATCAACTACAACAACCTCGGCAAAATTGAATAACATGTAAACAATCTGCCAGGAAACATTTTGTAGCAAAAGTAGAGCACGAAAATGACATGCTAGGCTACTCCTTAATTGCAAACAGGGGAATGAATGGATATAGAATAACCGTATGTACAAAACATCCTTACTGAAGTATCTGAAAATAAGCATGGATCTCTCTGTAGCATCAAGTTTACATGGCATAAAAATAACAGCAGAACAGGGACTGAAATCAGCAACATCACGAGGCCTAGTTTACATGCTTGTGCTAGTCACCACATTGATCACAAAAATACATGGCATACACCCCTGTAAAGATGGCATGGCATAGTTCAAAACACATGTAGACATCCACCTCATAGGATGCACACATCAAACATGGCAAAAATGACAAATCAGCATGTTATAACAGTTTCAGCAGATTAACAGCAACATGCACTTTTGCAATGGTGATTCAGGCATCAAGATGGACTCAAATGAACATGATGCAATGGAATGAAATGAATTACTCGTCGAGACGAACAATTTGACATATTACACGCACGAAACGGAGTAGTATGCAGCAAGTTATGATATGATGAACAGGGCACGAAAATGTTGTTGAAACAGGGACTTAGAAGTTTTCTCACCCCGGGAAAAATGGACGGAGGGGTTCCGGGACGAGGAGACCCGGGATCAGGGGCGCTGTTTGGATGCGGGGATGGGTGGATCTAATCCTGATCTGGAGGACCTCACTGGAGTTGGCCGAGGAGGTGGCCGGAGACGGTCGCCGGTGGCGAGGAAGAGGCCGGAGCGCGAGGGGGAGGAGGCCGGAGGCGCGGGGCTCCGAACGGCGAGCTCCGCGCGGCGGGAGGCGCCGGGGCCGTGGCGGCGAACTGCGGGGCATGGCGGGGCGGCTTCCGGCGAGAGGAGACGACGAGCGGGGCGGCCGGAGGCCGGCGAGGCCGATGCTCGCGGGTCGAGGAGGCGGCGGCGGCTCCCGGGCGCGGGGAGGCGTGTGGAGGCGGGCAACTCGGGGCGCCGGCGGAGGAGCACGGTGGGGGCTGCACGGCGAGGCCGGTGGCGGAGCGGCCGGCGGGGCGCACGGGCCGGGCGGCGGCGGATGGGCCAGGCGGCGGCGGCGTGAGGGCCCGCGCGGGCCCGCGATGGGCTCCGCGGGCCAGCGGCGAAGGGACGGCGGCGAGGCCATGTGGCCGGATCTGATTAGACGGGGGAGCGGGGCGAACGTGTCCGGCTGCGGCCGGACGTGTCCGGTGGCGGCGGGGAGGTTTTTGCTAGGGTTTCATCTGCGAATTTGGACGGGGAAGGCCTATTTATAGATAGAGGGAGCTAGGAGAGTCCAAATGGAGCACGGTTTTCGCCCACACAATCGTGATCGAACGACCGAGAGCATGGAGGGGGTTTAGATGGGTTTTTGGGCCAGTTTGAAGGGGTGATGGGCTGCAAGAAAAAAGGGGCTTTTACGGTTACCCGGTTAACCGTAGGAGTATCAAATGACCTCCAAATGACACGAAACTTGATAGGCGGTCTACCGGTGGTGTACCAAGGCCGCTTGGCAAACCTCAGGCCATTCCGAGAATGTTTAACACCCGCTCACAACAAGAGACAAAAAGGGGAACGCCGGAGGGCATAGGAGTGCCGGATTGCAAAACGGACAACGGGGAAAATGCTCGGATGCGTGAGACGAACACGTATGCAAAATGAAATGCACATGATGACATGGTAATATGCAACACGCAAGCAAATGACATGGCAAAGAAGGCGAATAACTGGCAGACACCTGGTGCATCGGATCTGGGGTGTTACAGTGACGGCGCAGTCAGCCATCAAGTTCTTCAAGGGACTAGTGTGTCGTTTCGGGATACCCAATAGTATCATCACCGACAATGGCACACAGTTCACAAGCCACGCCTTCATGCAATACATTGAGGATCTCGGCAGTAGGGTCCCGTTTTGCCTCCATGGCACATCCACGGAGCAACAGCCAAGCGGAGAGAGCAAATGCTGAAGTCCTACGAGGCTTAAGAACGAAGACTTTTGACAGGCTACGTAAAAGTGGAAGACGCTGGATTGATGAGTTGCCGGCGGTTCTTTGGTCGATCAGAACGACACCAAATCGAGCCACCGGCCAGACACCCTTTCCCTGGTCTACGGGGCAGAAGCAGTTCTCCCCAGGGAACTCATATACGGGTCACCTCGAGTGTTCGCTTATGATGAGCTTGAGCAAGAGCGATTGCGACAAGATGACGCAACGCTCCTTGAGGAAGATCGTCTCTGGGCGGCTGTGAGAGCAGCACACTACCAGCAAGCCTTGCGCCGCTATCATAGCCGCAAGGTCTATGCCCGGAGCCTTGAGGAAGGCGACCTTGTTCTTCGGCACGTTCAGTCGGTCATGAATTCCAACAAGTTGACGCCGAAGTGGGAAGGCCCTTATCGGGTAACACGAGTCACCAGGCCCGGCGCAGTCCGCGTGGAGATTGAAGATGCCGTTCCAGTAAGTAACTCCTGGATCATCGAGCAACTTCGCAAGTTTTACCCATAAGCACTACAAAAAAATACACTTCCGTGATGATACGTGTTTGTCATAGTAGGTCGCGTTTTTTTTCATGCATGTACATCCATGACGATTTTATGACAGAATCAAGATAGTCATACATGTGCTGTCGTAGAAGTGTTCCATGACATTATCAAAATTATGATCACGGAAGTGTCCACTTCCATGACGATAAATCGCGCGTCACAGAAGTGCTTTCGTCAAGGGTGACCGACACGTGGCATCCATCGTAATGGAACGCCGTTAAGCTATCGGGTCGTGTTTTGGATCTGATAACCCATTAACAGCCCTGACCAATGGGAAATTTCCACGTGTAAAATTCTTATTGGCCGGACGAAACACGTGCTAGCTCGTCAGTGGGTCAGATAGGCGCCTATGATATGTCGACATGTGCCACAGCCCACCACTGGCCCATTTAGCTTACAAAGCCAACCCGTTTGACTTGGTCAAAAGTTAACGGGCTGGCCCATGAAAAGCCTGTTAACGGTCTCTTCACAAATAGCCCATTTTACGTCCCGTTAACTCACGGCCCGTTAGGCCCTAAAGGAAATCAGCACAACAACGTCATGTGGGCTGCCGAATATAACACCAGCCCATTTCACTTGCGGCCCGTGTATGGCCCACGACGTCTTTCGGCCCATACGAGGCCTCCGTATCTTTTGGCCCTTTACAGGCCCACGGTGACTCTAGCCCATAATGAACAGTAATTTTCTTTGTACCCGTTAACGGCCCGTGATTGACATGGGCCGTTTCCAGCCCGTGTTAGCTTTCGGCCTATTGACGGCCCATACGTTCTTGGGCTCCTTTTCGGCCCTCGATTACTTCCGACCCGTTACTGGCCTATTCCCGTAATGGGCTAAGTTCGGCCCATGGCAAGAGTCGGCCCATTACTGGCATGTTCCCCAAATGGGCCAGATTTGGCCCATGGCAAGAGTCGTCCTGTTACTAGCCTGTTACCCTAATGGGCCAAATTCGGCCCATGGCAAGAGTCGGCCCGTTTCTGGCATGTTAACCCGTTGCGCCATTTCCAGCCCGTCCTATATTCTAGCCCATTAACGACCCGTTATGCCTGTGACAGAATTTAGCCTTTGCAGTCCTACGGCCTGGTAACGGCCCATTACTGTGCTAGCCAATACCAATTATGCCCGATTACGGCCCATGTAGACCCATTTATCCGACGGCCCGAGGCCCACCAATTATAGGCCCATTTATCGACGGCCCGAGGCCCATCGATTACAGGCCCATTTATCGATGGCCCGTAGGAGACCCATGGATCCTACGGCCCGTATATGGCCCATGGTAGTTGCGGCCACTAGCAAACCAGGGAAAAAGAAGACTAGGAAATAAATAAGGCCGAAACTAATGCTAGGCTATTAAGGCGATTGCACAGATTACATCCACTCGGCATCAAAGATCGCCACCAGTGCAAATATAGGGAACACCCTACACTATACAAAACTGGCTTGCTGTTTTCTTCAGCCGGTGGCTACACGTTAAGAATAAATTTTGTATCGCACCAAAAAAAATTACAACTATATAACAAAAGGAAGGTTTGCATAAAACTTAATAGTCTAGCAGATAAATGCACCACCAGAAGTTCAGAAGCTCGGTTCATTTGACCTGACTGTTATGTTTTCATGCTGTATTGTCCGATGGAGCACCATAACCCTCGCCTTCATTTCCCCTAGGCTCCTGAACAACATAGCAAATGTCTGATAGTCTGGTTTCAAAACCATACATATCTTGACTACATTGAGCAATGTTTCTCCTTGTTTCACAAAGGTCCTCTATTAGGGAATGGACTTGCGTCTGAAGCGCAGATACAACATTGCTTTGAGCTTGCATATCTTGATCATGAGGCAGTTTGGACGATATTGCCTTAACAACCAACCCAGTATTATGCAGGAACGTGCTTTTGGCACTGTTAGTGGACAGGTACTGACCCATTGTAGCAAGAGCTAACATTGCGGTTATAGTTGCCTCGCCACCTTCAGAAGTTGGCGGTTCCACCATTTTTTCCATAGCTCGCTGAAAAGTTGAGGTTTTACATTAGTAGTACCAGAACAGAAGATATTAAGGAGGCAGCAAAACCAAACAAAATAGCTTTGGTCTATCTATAGAACTTATTCTGGCGAATCCATGTAAAATATTAGTTGTATTTTATTGCAAAGTACATAATAAAACCAGGTTCCAAACATATGACCATGTACCATCGCTAATGTATTGTCTATTTCTTCACATTGTATTGAAGGCTAAGGATAAAGGGACGAAGTTTATAATACGGTAAGCATAGTATGACATCATTCATATCACAAAACAACTGAGAACAGACAAACATGCCATTGTAACGTTGTGTGGGCAAGTCCAGCACGGAACTAGATTACGGGTCAAGATCAAAGGAACATCACTCCTCTCTTTTAAACCTTGTAAGGTGCAATGATACGCTAAGGAAATTTTGTACAAAATTGAAAAGAGTAATAGACATTGGCTACAAACCATGGAGTTCAAGGCACAAGTCAGAGTAAGTAGTAGTTAAAAGGCATGAGGAATAAGGACTTACAACAGCGGCTTTGACTGGTGTAGTCATGCCCTTCTTCTTGCTGGTGTGATAGTCCTTGAAGATTTCCACAGCATTTGGTTTAGGTACTTTTTGGTCCTTGCGGGCTTTCCTCTGCATTTCGAACAAGTCAATATAGATCTGATGATATGGTACAACGAAAAGAGTGAAACAGCAGCTAATTACAAGAGCCTAGCAGTGTGCAATATAGCTACGAGATCCTGTCATCTGTTGGAATTTCACTTTCGTACGGTTGGCCTTGTTCTTTGAACAGTTCACCTACAAGAAGATAGATTTGTGTGGCACATGCGTAAATAGGACTTCAACATGTGATCTGATCACATATATATAATGTACCTGATACTTCGGATCAGACTAGTGTTTAACAAGGCCCCTCTAGTCTTCATCCGATATATTTTCCACTGGAGATGTTTGGGAAAGTTCACTGTTAGCCTTGCCTTCAAAGTGAGTTCTCCTCAAGTTATACCGATACTGTCGCAGAGCAGACTTGAAAACATGGGTGCAAGCTTGTCTGGTTGCATCATCTTGGCTATCTAACTTGAACCTCATCTGTTGAAAATTATGGGAGTCTCATTATCAGCAACCTAGAAAGTATGGGACAAAGCAAGACGATATTACTAGTTTCCATACATAACCATACTTACAGATAAATGGTAGAGGAAGGTGTTGAACTAGGTTTCGTCTTTGTCATTCCTTTACTGAATCCATGTTGGGAGGATACACACATGACACCTAACGGCAACCGCTGCCTCTGATACTAACTTGGCTGACTCTGTAGCATCATGTGGCATTTTTAAACCTGCCTCAAAACGGATTTCCATTCTTCCTCCTCTAGATTTAGTTAACCTATCGAGCATTATCCCTGATGTTTGTTTCCTCTTGCGCCTAGGTGCTATTCCAACAACGAACATAGGAAGTGTTAGTGTACATCAAACTGTGAGACTACACATAAAGAAGCATGCAACTGTAACTTGACTCCAGCAACTACCTTCTTGCTGTTGAAGCTCACAAGGTTCATCTGATATTGCCAACTCGTCTTGTGTCAAGAGTGCTTGGGAAGTAGTGTCAGGTGGCAAGGGAGCTTGGGAATGTGCTGCTAGCTCAGTTGACGCACGAGTAAGTCATGCAGCTGGTAGTACTGTAGTAGGTGTTGCAAGAACTAGGGCTGTCTCTGCTTGTTTGGTGGCAGCTATTTGTTTCTGTCTGGCTTTTTTTGCAGATCATGTAGCATGGGATGCCGTGTTTGTAGAATTTTCCGCTGGACTTTCACCTTCTATTGCACCATCAGTACCAGCAGAATCTGCAGGATTCATCCGCTTCTCATTCCCTGCCATTCTGTGTTTCTTCCTCTTTCTCTGTACCATGTTAAGTCAAGCCGACAAGAAAAACAAATAACAATTTAGTTCTTCAGAACAAATTGATGCATGATGTAGATGAACTAAACTTTGATGTTAGACAACCACATGATAGGAGGATGTAATATGTATGAAAATTAGGATGGAAGAGATAACCAGAACTATGATGTGTAAACTAAGAAGAAGACATTTCACCAAATTAGAAGCAATCCAATGGAAGGTAGACACCTATGAAAGATGCTACAAATATTGCTCTGCCAAGTTAACAGTGTCTCATCATAAATGGCGTTTAAACAAATGTGAAGCAGTACAAGAAATAAATCATATGCAAGATGCAAACAACATCACACTACCATGTTAGAGGTCTCTCGTCATTAGTGCCATTGCATATTCACAGCACTGCATATTCACAGCTTATGATGTGTAAACTAAGGAGAAGGCATTTCAACCAATTAGAAGCAATGAAAGCTAGACACCATATGAAAGATGCAACGAATATCACTCTACCAAGTTAAAACTGTCTCGTCATAAGTGCCATTTCAACAAATTAGTAGTACAAGCTAGAAAAGAATGTGAGATGTAACCTATATCACACTGCGAAGTCAAACGTGTCTTATGATAAGTGATTTTTGCAGGTTACACAACAGTAGTAATTTGATGTAAAAACATGGTGTGATAGACAGATATTGTATGTTCTAGAAACAGGAACACGTGTCTTATTCAAGTATAATGTGTAAAGTAAGCAGATGGAATTCAACAAAATTAGAAGCAATACAAGCTAGATGATACGTCTCCAACGTATCTATAATTTTTTATTGCTCCATGCTACTTTATCTACTGTTTTGGACTACATTAGGCTTTATTTTCCAATTTTATATTACTTTTGGGACTAACCTATTAACCGAAGGCCCAGCCCAGAATTGCTGTTTTTTTGCCTTTTCAGTATTTCGAAGAAACAGAATATCAAACAGAGTCCAAACGGAATGAAACCTTCGGGATCGTGATTTTCCAACCGAACGTGATCCAGGAGACTTGGACCCTACTCCAAGCAGTGCCCGAGGAGGTCACGAGGGTGGAGGGCGCCCCCCTGGGCGCGCCCCTCTACCTCGTGGGCCCCTCGGAGCTCCACCGACATACTCCTTCCTCCTATATATACCTACGTATCCCCGAACGATCAAAACAGGAGCCAAAAACCTAATTCCACTGCCGCAACTTTCTGTATCCACGAGATCCCATCTTGGGGCCTGTTCTGGAGCTCCGCTGGAGGGGGCATCTACCATGGAGGGCTTCTACATCATCACCATAGCCCCTCCGATGAAGTGTGAGTAGTTTATTTCAGACCTTCGGGTCCATAGCTAGTAGCTAGATGGCTTCTTCTCTCTTTTTGGATCTCAATACAATGTTCTCCCCCTCTCTTGTGGAGAACTATTGGATGTAATCTTCTTTTTGCGGTGTGTTTGTTGAGATCGATGAATTGTGGGTTTATGATTCAGATTATCTATGGAAAATATTTGATTCTTCTCTGAATTCTTTTATGTATGATTGAGTTATCTTTGCAAGTCTCTTCGAATTATCCTTTTTGGTTTGGCCAACTATATTGGTAGTTCTTGCAATGGGAGAAGTGCTTAGCTTTGGGTTCAATCTTGCGATGTCCTTACCCAGTTACAGAAAGGGTTGCAAGGCACGTATTGTATTGTTGCCATCGAGGATAACAAGATGGGATTTTTATCATATTGCATGAATTTATCCCTCTACATCATGTTATCTTGCTTACGACGTTACTCTATTTTTACTTAATACTCTAGATGCATGCTGGATAGCGGTCGATGAGTGGAGTTATAGTAGTAGATGCAGAATCATTTCAATCTACTTGTTTTGGACGTGATGCCTATATACATGATCATTGCCTAGATATGTTCATAACTATGCTCAATACTGTCAATTGCTCAACAGTAATATGTTCACCCACCATAGAATACTTATGCTCTCGAGAGAAGCCACTAGTGAAACCTATGGCCCCCGGGTCTATTCTCATCATATCAATCTATATCACTTTATTTACTTGCTTTGTTTTACTTTGCCTTTACTTTTTACTTTGCATCTATCTATCAAAAATACCAAAAATATTATCTCTATTAGATCTCACTCTCGTAAGTGATCGTGAAGGGATTGACAACCCCTAAGAGTTAGTTGCGAGTTGCTATCGTTTTCTGTAGGTACGAGGGACTTGTGCGTGGTCTCCTACTGGATTGATACCTTGGTTCTCAAAAACTAAGGGAAATACTTACTCTACTTTACTACATCATCCCCTCCTCTTCGGGGAAATCCAACGGAGTGCTCAAGAGGTAGCAAGAAGAATTTCTGGCACCGTTGCCGGGGAGGCTCACGCAAGCAAGTCAACCATACCAAGTACCCATCGCAATCCCTATCTCTCGCATTACATTAGTTGCCATTTGCCTCTCATTTTCCTCTCCCCCACTTCACCCTTGCCGTTTGATTTGCCCTCTCTTTCCCAATCTCCTCCTCTCTTTTCCGTTTTCCTTTTTCCCTGTACCTTTCTGTTTGCTTGTGTGTTGGATTACTTGTTGCCATGGCGCAAGATAATACCAAATTGTGTGATTTGTCGAATACCAATAATAATGATTTCCTTAGTACTCTGATTGCTCCTCTTAATAATGATGAGTCTTGTGAAATCAATACCGCTTTGTTGAATCATGTTATGAAAGATCAATTCGCCGACCTTCCTAGTGAAGATGCCCCTACTCATCTAAACAATTTTGTTGATTTGTGTGATATGCAAAAGAAGAAAGATACGGATAACAATATTGTCAAATTAAAGTTATTTCCGTTTTCACTTAGAGATCATGCTAAAGTTTGGTTTTCATCTTTGCCTAAAAATAGTATTGATTCTTGGAACAAGTGCAAAGATGATTTATCTCTAAGTATTTTCCTCCCGCTAAGATTATTACTCTTAGGAACGATATCATGAATTTTAAACAACTTTATCATGAGCATGTTGCCCAATCTTGGGAAAGAATGAAATTAATGCTTCGCAATTGCCCTACTCACGGTTTGAATTTATGGATGATCATACAAAATTTTATGCCGGATTGAATTTTGCTTCTAGAAATCTTTTAGATTCGACCGTGGGAGGCACGTTTATGGAAATTACGTTAGGGGATGCTACCAAATTGCTTAATAATATTATGGCTAATTATTCTCAATGGCACACCGAAAGATCTTCTAGTAAAAAAGTGCATGCTATAGAAGAAATCAATGTTTTGAGTGAAAAGATGGATGAACTTATGAAGATGTTTGCTCCTAAAAATACAACTCTTGATCCCAATGATATGCCTTTATCTACTTTGCTTGAGAATAATAATGAATCTATGGATGTGAATTTTATTGGTAGGAATAGTTTTGGAAACAATGCTTATAGAGGGAATTTTAATCCTAGGCCTTACCCTAGTAATCCTTCTAACAATTATGGAAATTCCTACAACAACTCTTATGGAAATTTTAATAAGATGCCCTCTGAATTTGAGAGTAGTGTTAAAGAGTTTATGAATTCACAAAAGAATTTTAATGCTTTGCTTGAAGAGAAATTGCTTAAAGTTGATGATTTGGCTAGGAACATTGATAGGATTCTCTTGAAATTGATTCTTTAAAGCTTAGATCTATTCCTCCTAAGCATGATATCAATGAGTCTCTCAAAGCCATGAGAATCTCCATTGATGAGTGCAAGGAAAGAACCGCTAGGATGTGTGCTTCCAAAGATGCCTTTATTAAAGCGTGTTCTTCCAATTCCTATGAAAATCAAGATGAAGATCTAAAAGTTATTGATGTGTCCCCCATTAAATATTTGTTTTGCAATATGAATCTTGATGAATCTAAATATTATCTTCCTTTACCTAGAAGGCGTTCTAAGAATTCAGAGTTTCTAGATCTTGATAATGAAATTGATGAAAGTGGGATTGAAATAAATAAAAACCGTGATGTTGCTAAACCCACTATTTTAGATCTCAAGGAATTTAATTATGAAAATTGCTCTTTGATTGGTTGTATTTCCTTGTTGCAATCCATGCTAGAATCTCCTCATGCTTATAGTCAAAATAAGGCCTTTACCGAACATATTGTTGATGCTTTGATGCAATCTTATGAAGAAAAACTTGAGTTGAAAGTTTCTATCCCTAGAAAACTCTATGATGAGTGGGAACCTACTATTAAAATTAAAATCAAAGATTTTGAGTTTCATGCTTTATGTGATTTGGGTGCTAGTGTCTCTACTATTCCCAAAACTTTATGTGATTTGCTAGATTTCCGTGATTTGATGATTGCTCTCTAAACTTGCATCTTGCGGATTCCACTATTAAAAAGCCTATGGGAAGAATTAATGATGTTCTTATTATTTCAAATAGAAATTATGTGCCCGTAGATTTTATCGTTCTTGATATAGATTGCAATCCTTCATGTCCTATTATTCTTGGTAGACCTTTCCTTAGAACGATTGGTGCAATTATTGATATGAAGGAAGGAAATATTAGATTCCAATTTCCCTTAAAGAAGGGTATGGAACACTTCCCTAGAAAGAAAATAAAATTACCATATGAATCTATCATGAGAGCCACTTATGGATTGCCTACCAAAGATGGCAATACCTAGATCTATCCTCGCTTTTATGACTAGTTAGGGGCGTTAAATGATAGCGCTTGTTGGGAGGCAACCCAATTTTATTTTGTGTTTTTTTTCTCATTTTTAGTTATAAATAATCCATCTAGCCTCTGTTTATATGTGGTTTTGTCTTTTAATTAGTATTTGTGCCAAGTAGGACTTATAGGATAACCTACGATGATAGTTGATTTGATTCTGCTGAAAAAACAGAAACTTTGCGCGCATGAATATAATTGTGTTAAATCACAGGAACGTGGTTTTGTGTTGATTCTTTTTGCTGCTGATCAATAAACAAATTTTCCAGGACTTCATATTTTGGTAGAATTTTTAGAGTTACAGAAGTTTGCGTTAGTTACAGATTGCTACAGACTGTTTTGTTTTTGACAGATTCTGTTTTTCGTGTGTTGTTTGCTTATTTTGATGAATCTATGGCTAGTAAAATAGTTTATAAACCATAGAGAAGTTGGAATACAGTAGGTTTAACACCAATATAAATAAATAATGAGTTAATTACAGTATCTTGAAGTAGTATTTTGTTTTCTTTCTCTAACGGAGCTCACGAGATTTCTGTTGAGTTTTGTGTTGTGAAGTTTTCAAGTTTTGGGTGAATTCTTTTGATGGATTATGGAACAAGGAGTGGAAAGAGCCTAAGCTTGGGGATGGCCATGTCACCCCCAAGATAACCCAAGTACACCAAAAAGTCAAAGCTTGGGGATGCCCCGGAAGGCATCCCCTCTTTCGTCCACTTCCATCGGTAATTTACTTGGAGCTATATTTTTATTCACCAACATGATATGTGTTTTGCTTGGAGCATCTTGTATTATTTGTGTCTTTGCTTGTTAGTCTACCACAATCATCCTTGCTGTACACATCTTTTGAGAGATCCATACATGAATTGGAATTTGTTAGAATACTCTATGTTCTTCACTTATATCTTTTGAGCTTGATAGTTTTGCTCGTAGTGCTTCACTTATATCTTTTGAGCGTGATAATTTTTGCTCTAGTGCTTCACTTAGATATTTTACAGCATGGTGGTGGATTTGTTTTAAACAAACTATTGATCTCTCATGCTTCACTTAGATTATTTTGAAAGTCTTTAATAGCATGGTAATTTGCTTAATGTTGATATACTTGGTGTTCAAGATATGTGAAACTTTCTTTTGAGTGAATTGAATACTAAGATAAGTTTGATGCTTGATAATTGTTTTGAGATATGGAGGTGATAATATCAAAGTCGTGCTAGTTGGGTGATTATGAATTTGAGAAATACTTGTGTTGAAGTTTGCAAGTCCCGTAGCATGCACGTATGGTTAAAGTTATGTAACAAATTTGAAACATGAAGTGTACCTGGCTTGTGCATCCTTATGAGTGGCGGTCGGGGATGAGCGATGGTCTTTTCCTACCAATCTATCCCCTTAGGAGCATGCGCGTAGTACTTGAATTTTTGATGACTTCTAAATTTTTGCAATAAGTATATGAGTTCTTTTGACTAATGTTGAGTCCATGGATTATACGCACTCTCACCTTTCCGCCTTTGATAGCCTCTTCAGTACCGTGCATTGCCCTTTCTCACCTTGAGAGTTGGTGCAAACTTCGCCGGTGCATCCAAACCCCGTGATACGATACGCTCTATCACACATAAACCTCCTTATATCTTCCTCAGAACAGCCACCATACCTACCTATTATGGCATTTACATAGCCATTCTGAGATATATTGCCATGCAACTTCCATCATCATCATCATGACATACACTACTTTTTTCATATTGCCATTGCATGATCATGTAGTTGACATCGTATTTGTGGCAAAGCCACCATGCATTAATTTTCATACATGTCACTCTTGATTCATTGCACCATCCCGGTACACCGCCGGAGGCATTCATATAGAGTAATATCTTGTTCTAAGTTTCGAGTTGTAATCCTTATGTTGTAATCAATAGAAGTGTGATGATCATCATTATTAGAGCATTGCCCAACTAAAAAAAGAGAAAGGCTAAAAAAAGGCCCAAAAAAGAGAAAGGCCAAAAAAAAGGCCCAAAAAAAAGAAAAGAAAAGGGCAATGCTACTATCTCTTTTTCCACACTTGTGCTTCAAAGTAGCACCTTGTTCTTCATGTAGTGAGTCTCATATATTGTGCTTCAAAGTAGCACCTTGTTCTTCATGTAGTGAGTCTCATAAGTTGTCTTTTTATACTATTGGGAATTTTTAATTATAGAATTTGGCTTGTATATTCCTACGATGGGCTTCCTCAAATGCCCTAGGTCTTCATGAGCAAGCAAGTTGGATGCACACCCACTAGTTTTCTTTTGTTGAGCATTCATAGCTCTAGTGCATCCATTGCATGGCAATCCCTACTCTTCATGTTGACATCAATTGATGGGCATCTCCATAGCCCGTTGATTAGCCTCGTCAATGTGAGACTTTCTCCTTTTTTGTCTTCTCCACACAATCCCCATCATCATATTCTATTCCACCCATAGTGCTATATCCATGGCTCACGCTCATGTATTGCGTGAAGGTTGAAAAAGTTTGAGATTATTTAAGTATGAAACAATTGCTTGGCTTGTCATTGGGGGTATAGAAGTTGGGAACATCTTTGTGTGACGAAAATTAAGCATAGCCTAACTATATGATTTTGTAGGGATGAACTTTCTTTTGCCATGTTATTTTGAGAAGACATGATTGCTTTGATTAGTATGCTTGAAGTATTATTACTTTTGTGTCAATATGAACTTTTGTCTTGAATCTTTCGGATCTGAATATTCATATCACAATTAAGAAGATTTACATTGAAATTATACCAAAGTATCACTCCGCATCAAAAATTCTTTTTTATCATTTACCTACTCGAGGACGAGCAGGAATTAAGCTTGGGGATGCCTGATACGTCTCCAATGTATCTATAATTTTTGATTGCTCCATGCTACTTTATCTACTGTTTTGGACTATATTGGGCTTTATTTTCCACTTTTATATTACTTTTGGGACTAACCTATTAATCGGAGGCCCAACCTAGAATTGCTGTTTTCTGCCCTTTTCAGTATTTCGAAGAAACATAATATCAAACGGAGTCCAAACGGAATGAAACCTTCGGGATCGTGATTTTCCAACCGAACATGATCCAGGAGACTTGGACCCTACTCCAAGCAGTGCCCGAGGAGGTCACGAGGGTGGAGGGCGCCCCCCTGGGCGCGCCCCCCTACCTCGTTGGCCCCTCGGAGCTCCACCGACGTACTCCTTCCTCCTATATATACCTACGTATCCCCGAACGACCAAAACAAGAGCCAAAAACCTAATTCCACTGCCGCAACTTTCTGTATCCA
The DNA here is from genome assembly GCF_002162155.2 of Triticum dicoccoides. NCBI lineage: Eukaryota > Viridiplantae > Streptophyta > Magnoliopsida > Poales > Poaceae > Triticum > Triticum dicoccoides. The sequence goes on along the minus strand of NC_041391.1, from coordinate 584,664,901 downwards.
CGAGATCCCATCTTGGGGCCTGTTCCGAAGCTCCGCCGGAGGGGGCATCTACCACAGAGGTCTTCTACATCATCACCATAGCCCCTCCGATGAAGTGTGAGTAGTTTACTTCAGACCTTCGGGCCCATAGCTAGTAGCTAGATGGCTTCTTCTCTCTTTTTGGATCTCAATACAATGTTCTCCCCCTCTCTTGTGGAGAACTATTCGATGTAATCTTCTTTTTGCGGTGTGTTTGTTGAGACCGATGAATTGTGGGTTTATGATTCAGATTATCTATGGAAAATATTTGATTCTTCTCTGAATTCTTTTATGTATGATTGAGTTATCTTTGCAAGTCTCTTCTAATTATCCTTTTTGGTTTGGCCAACTAGATTGGTAGTTCTTGCAATGGGAGAAGTGCTTAGCTTTGGGTTCAATCTTGCGGTGTCCTTACCCAGTGACAGAAAGGGTTGCAAGGCACGTATTGTATTGTTGCCATCGAGGATAACAAGATGGGGTTTTTATCATATTGCATGAATTTATCCCTCTACATCATGTCATCTTGCTTACGGCGTTACTCTGTTTTTACTTAATACTCTAGATGCATGCTGGATAGCGGTCGATGAGTGGAGTAATAGTAGTAGATGCAGAATCGTTTCGATCTACTTGTTTTGGACATGATGCCTATATACATGATCATTGCCTAGATATGTTCATAACTGTGCTCAATTCTGTCAATTACTCAACAGTAATTTGTTCACCCACCATAGAATACTTATGCTCTCGAGAGAAGCCACTAGTGAAACCTATGGCCCCCGGGTCTATTCTCATCATATCAATCTATATCACTTTATTTAGTTGCTTTGTTTTACTTTGCCTGTACTTTTTACTTTGCATCTATCTATCAAAAATACCAAAAGTATTATCTCTATTAGATCTCACTCTCGTAAGTGACCGTGAAGGGATTGACAACCCCTAAGCGTTGGTTGCGAGTTGCTATCGTTTTGTGTAGGTACGAGGGACTTGTGCGTGGTCTCCTACTGGATTGATACCTTGGTTCTCAAAAACCGAGGGAAATACTTACGCTACTTTACTGCATCATCCTCTCCTCTTCGGGGAAATCCAACGCAGTGCTCAAGAGGTAGCACTAGATATCACACATAACATGCAACCACATATAACAGTGCCAAGTTAGAGGAAGCACCGGTGATGCTGCACTAGGGGAGACGTGCTCATCATAAACACAACTTTGTTGAGTGTCTATGCATGTGTTGTCTTGGAAATCATCTTGGGGGTGTGGAGGAGTAGAAACTGTAGAGGCCCTCCGTTCGGAAGGAGCACCTTTATCCGCTGCCTTGCTAACTTCCTTCCGCTTTGTTGATTTTGAATTGTCAAGTAAAACCGACAAGAAAAAGCAATAAAATTCTCTCTTCAGAACTCATTCATGCATGATACTGACAATTACTACTTTGATGTAAGGCAAACACATGATACCAGGATGGAATAGGTACGAAAAACAGGACGTCATGGCATGTTCACAACTGTTTGTGTAAACTAAGCAGAAACCATTCCAGCAAATAAGAAGAAATGCAAGCTAGACACCACATGAAAGATGCAACCAATATGAATCTGCCAAGTTAAATGTGTCCCATCATGAATGGAATTTCAACAAATTAGAAGCAGCACATGCTATAAATCATATGAAAGATGCAACTAATATGGCACTGCATATACTAAAGGTGTCTCGTCATATTGATTGATGCGGGATACAAAAAAACAATAGTTTTATGTAGGCACATGCTTAATAGACAGATGTACTATGTACTAAATACAGGAAGGCATGTCACATTAACAGGTATAATGTATAAGCTAAGCAGACTAGCACATGCAGTTTAACCAGATTGGAAGAATTACAATCTAGACACCGTATGCAACATGCAACCACATATCACGCTGCCAAGTTAGAGCAAGCACCTGCAATGCTAGTGTAGGGGAAATGCTGTAATCAACTACAGAGCTACGTTCACTATCTTCATCTAGCATTTTTGTTTCTTGAGAATCATGTCGGGAGGCTGACGCTGCATTCTTTAAATGAGGAGTAGTCCCCTTGCCTGCCTGCCTCGTCATAAGTGATTGATGAGGGATACACAAGAACATTAGTTTGATGTAACAACATGGTTAATACACAGATGTACTAGTATTACCAAAAACAGAAAGGCATGTCATATTCAAAGGTATAATGTGTAAGCTAAGCAGATGCAATTTAACCAAATTGGAAGCAATACAAGCTAGACATCCGGCTGGAGTGGTGAACATGATCATCTAGGACCTGAGAGCCTGGTGGGAGGCGGGCTGCTTCGCCACCATCACGGCTTTTTAGTTGGCTTCCAGGTGATGCATGTCTTTGCTGGGCTTGTCACTAGCTCGGCCAGTGCCCTGACTAGCTATTTGTCTTTTGGTGCTCACGGGATGGTGGTTCATGTAAAAAATGTCTTTCCTTATCTTAATGAAGACCAACTTCGGCCTTTCTAATACAAGCTAGACACCATATGGAACATGCAACCACATATGACACCGCGAAGTTAAAGCAAGCTCCTGGGATGGTGGCTCATTGCGAGCGAGGTCATCAACTCCAGGACAACGTTTACCGTCTCCATCTGCTGACACTGCACCCTTTATAGCGCTGTAACGTGCCATGCCTAGCCGCGTAGAAAGCTGACACGACTTGTCTCTTTTCTTTTTTGCTTCTCTTTCAGCAGACTTTGAAATCCCCTTGCATAAAAACACAATAGTGAGAGTATGGGTGAAGTGTGTGCAGAACTACTGCACTGTAAAAGTAGCAGATAGCAGGTGGATGAAAAATAAATGATAGGAGACATGTGATAGCTCTACAACATTGCATGGTAAACAAAATTAGATTCTACTCCATATGATTTTGTAATATATGAGCACAGGAAATGCAGGTACTCCTCCAGCACACCACCACATGTGGTCATATCTAAGATAACAGTCGACTGAAAATAAATAGGCCAGTCGAATTTTTTAATGAACCGTCCGATCTATAAGGAACAGGCAAATGGCCTTCGTCTACCTCCCGCCAGTCACTGTTAACGATCTTTCTCGAACTGCCAGCGACCACTGGCCCAGACCCCTGCCTCCGCTGCCCCGCCCTCCCATCAACCTCACACCATCTCCATGCTTGGCAGCGCCCCCAGGCCATCCCTTTAATCCCGGCCGATCTCCAGATCGAGTGCCAGTAGCTCTAGGCCGCACACGCCCCTAAGATAAACACCAAGGCGCTGCTTCCCCGGCGTAATAGTCGTACTAGCGCCTGTTACGCCGGGGAATGCTTCTGTTAATTGGGAATCAACTGGCCAGAAATTGAAATTGAGGGGGTGACGAACCTCTAGCTAAGGTGAAATAGTATATGAGGAGAAACCTTGTGCATCGCGAGTTACTAGGAACATCTAGTATCAAGAAGAAGCGGTCAACTAGTGTCCTCTGTGGGATGAATACCGTGCAAGCAGAGACGTAAGATTTGCACGAATAAGGGAAGAGGAGTACCTTCTTCGGTTGCCGGTGTGGTCACCTCCACATGTCGCGCCGATCTTCTTCTTTTTCCGGGGAAACCAATGTTCTGGAGGGTGCAGGCTTGGACGAACCCATGGCCAAATTGTTGACTGTGTTGCCGTGGCCGTATGTCGGTGAAGGGGAAGCAGATCTGACGCGGCGAAGGACGGCGTAGCAGGAATAGCTCCGGTGCGGTGGAGGGTGGCGAAGTTGGAGCGGCAGCGATGAGGCGCAGCACAGCGTGGTTGAACTGGCTCGGGTACGAACGGCTCGGCCTCAGCTTCAACTACTAGCCGTGGAGGGCATTGCGGTTGAGGTTGCATTGGATGACGACGTCGGGGTATCGGCTCCGGCGTGATGGAGGAGGGCGGCAGTTGATGGGTGGGATGGGGTGGCGGATGGAGGATGCCAAGGTTTTGCGTCTGGTGGAGAGGTAGTTTTGGCGCCCATGGAGTATGAATGGGGAATCGGACGGGTGGGGGGGGGACCATGTTTCGGTCTGGGACGCGCTTGTTTTTGGCTTTTTGAACAGAAGATGGGACGCGGTTGTTTGAAATTTGGGGAAAGTACAAACTTTGCCCCCCTCTTATATTTCGGACCTACTGCGGGTCGGGGGTAGGATGGTAATCCCAGGTGTCCCAAATAGTGGGCGGGAGCGATTTCGGCCGCGCGCATGTGTGCTTAGGCGGCCATTGTGTATGAATGTTTTTCGGAGGCGGTTGCGTGGCGTCTAGATGAAGCTACAAACCTACCCCGGTTTAGACCTTTCGACGTCGGGCCGGTAGGTTTCACGGGTCGGAATTATTAGAAAAGTAATTTCCTTGTACTACCAAAAACATTGGTCTCACGCGGTTTCGGGCGAGTAGAGGCTCTTTTGGCGCTTCATTCAAAATTTTGAAACACAAGCATTCACGTTTAGAGTACTCTTGAACTATGAGGATTGACCTAAATAGACAACGTTATATTTGACCTTGTATGTTTGAAAACCTCATTAAATTATCCACTTCTTTTTGAGATTTTAACACTTGAAAATCCTATAACTACGATTATTTTGGAATGGAGGAGCTAAATTTGAATCTATTTTGTACACGACTACATATGCTATTATGTACAAAATTAGAGCAAAGATTGGTGCCCCCATAATTTAGGTATGGTTTACAAATGCCATGATATCAAATTCAAATAATTGAATGGACTTCATGTTGAATTCGATTCTTTTAAACCACCTTAAGTTGAATTCAAATGTATGCTAGTTCATAGGTAGCTATTTATAATGTCCATTGTGTAACTTTTGTATGTATAATGTGCTTTACATAGACAACATGAACTATACTCGCGTTTATATTCGATTGCTAAAGTGATGCATTGTCTGGAGTTCAAAATACTAACTATGTGGATCAATTGTGTCGAATAATAACATAGACATGCTCAAATTCGATAGAATCTAGATGTCTGGTGGATCAATGACCGCTCCTTGCGCGAATTGCAAATATCATGATCCCATCCTAATATTTGGATACAATTTATATCTTTAATCAATGTGTAGAGCAGTCTTTTACATGTAGTTTCACTCTCCATCGGTGGTCTCTCACACATGCTCACACACTCTCTCCCGAGGTGTCTTTCTCGCACACATGCTCTAGATATAACCCTCCCTCCCTCTTGTAACCATTTACAACTATTTTCACTAACCTTTATCACAAGCACTCTTCCTCTCGCAAACATACACACGCACAATCCTCATCGACCCTTTCTATATACATGGACCTGCCTACGTGTCTCATGTACGCACATTATCTTTACGCATGTCTCTCACGCATTGTCTCACACCTCTCTTCCTAACCGACGAGTATGATTCTAGCATAGCATTCTGTAGGATGCCCCTTAAAGTTTGGCTGGATGAATGGTAATATCAGAGATAAAGGGGTTACCTTAGTCCGAGAACCTAGGGTTACAAATCCTAGCCGGCTTTGTCAGTGGACACAGAGTCCTTCACAATTCTGCTATCTTTGTCTTGTACGACTAGTCATCCATGGGTCTTCCTAAATGTGTCATGGGCCAACCAATGTGGCGCAGGACGGAACCGAACGAAGGGCCTCACCTCGACCCACCGGACCTCACACGATGACACACCCTCTGCCCCCACGTCTCATTATCTTCTCACACCCACACATACCAACACAAACACCACACACACAGAAAATTTCTCCTGGTGCCTCTATTCCCTCCCCCCTTGCATATACACACTCAAGGGAATGGAATCTCTTGTCGTGACGTCATATTCGTCTCTCTCTCTCTAGACCACTCTCATTTCTCGTGCTATCTCTCCCA
>NC_041391.1:584649730-584658666 GCF_002162155.2 Triticum dicoccoides | reverse complement strand
GGCCCCTATATCCATGCATCTCTCGAATACGCAATACACACACATACCTCTCAAGGCCCCGCCAAATGCATCAACTACACATTCACACATGTTACATCACGTACCCCATTGATCTAAAAAGCCCTCTCTTCACGTTTATTTCGCATACAACATTCCTTTTGAATAAAGTGTCGCCAAAAAATTATTTTAGAGTTTCTACATATATACAACATTACAAAGTTATATGGAGGACTACGAACGCTAATTTTCATTGCATGGTGCCCACAATGATATTTATTCCGCACTGTGAATTTGTATATTTTTATACTATATACAAAGTTAGTCATAATAAAGAGAAATGAAGAGCATCTCTCTCTCCATCGCATACCCACCCCTGTACGCCCCTTTCACGTATGCACACAAAACTATCTCCAGGTCCTCTAAAAGTAAGCCCCCAGAAAATTCACGCGTGTTTCATCTTTCGCTCGCGATATATGCAATGACGATCATTGTATTTGAAGCGGAAGCATGATACATACATTGGACTTCATAATCCACTCATTACGGTTACCGTTTACATTTAGTGGTTATTATACAGTCACGGGCTCACCGTACAACTTTGTATTTGCTCATGACATGACTAGTTGACCAGTTAAACGCTCCACGTGGCACCTCTAGTGTTGCATCACATTATCTCACTACCATCATGCCCACCTATCGACTTGTATCTACTCTACATCTACACTCTTATAAAATACATAAAATACACTCTTATAAAAAACAGAGTTGGTGATGATGGTGTGCCTGCCATCCTGCAATATAGGTCGCCCGATTTATATCTGACGGATAGGAAAGAAACTATGGCAATTTTGCAAAAAGGTACCCACACAACTCTCCACATTTGCAAATAAGGCCTTCCCTCATTCATTCCTTTCTCTCACAAGATAAACAAGTCATACAAATGCATCTTGATGTTACGTGCAACGCACGGGCATCTTGCTAGTAAGAATGAAAACAAACGACAAAAAAATATTTTGACGGTGGTTCGAAGTCATGACCGCGGGCACATCGGACAAGGTGGCCTTGTATTGGTATGCCGAGCCGTCTGTTTTAACACACAGGAGCTGGTGTGGGGATTATACACACACGCACGCATGCACACGAACTGCATCCATGCAGCACTCAGACAAACACATGCACCCACGCACGCACGCAACACTCACAGGTACACATGCAGCCACGCACGCATGCAACACTCACACGCACACACGCACGCATGCATGCACACACTAGTACACCACACGACCAACACACACTCTCACGCTCAAGTGCTCAACCTACACGTGCATGCGCACACATCGGGCCCTAACAGACACATACACAACCAGGTGATTCCCGCGCACGGGTTGGAGCCTTGTCGTGCCTGCGTAAATTTGTGTTTATCTGACCTTTTCCCTATGCGAACTGACAAGTGGGACCCACAAGGAACGTGGTCAATTTAACTAGTCAACATGGCGCCATGCAGACTATTTGGCCGGTCAACAGAGTGCAATCCGATGCTGAACTGTGAGCAAGTGACCGGATAATCACCGCAAAACGTATACAATGACCGTAATCAGCTTATTCAAAAGTTCGGTGACCGTATTATGCTTTTCACTCTGTAGGCCCTCCAAAACTACATCTCTACACGTTCTCGCATGTTACATCTAACAACTACGCAATACAGCACTACTACTACACTCTAACACAATAAATCACATATGTTTTTAGTTTTACTAGATATCACATTGTTACTTATAATTATACAGTTTGCATACATTAAAATTGCTTTTGAAATGTATGGCTAGTATCATCTACCGCGCGGGAAAAATCCTGCCCTTCATGTTTAATCGGGTTTGTATCGATGGATTGTGCGAAACAGCAAAACTATAGTACTATACAGTACAAGTGACAGTTCACTCGGCCCTCGTGTCGTCTACTCCTCCGTCGTAAGAGTGGAGCGCTCGCTTTCATAAATCTTCTAGTGCCTTTCGCCGACATGTGGGACATCAAGCTACCGGGTCCACGTGCCATACCGGAATACAGTGAAGAGCAGCCGGGGTGAAGCACCCCAGTCATGGCGCCGACGTAGTAATGAGCAATGAGGCGTCAAATCACAAAGCTGCACCTTTCCCGCAGTTAAGTTGGAGGGACGAAGTAATAATGCTAAAAAAAGAAGCTGGAGGGACGAACCAACCATCATTTCACTCGTTGCTGAATCCGCTTCTCCCTCATCTTCTTCAACTTAACCACGTGTTGCTTCTGCCGTTGTTCTGCCTCATGTGGGACGCGGATCGGCTTGGTAAAGCACTGACACGTGGGACCGCATGTTAGCAAACCGCTAGGACAATGTCCTCCGAAAATAAGAAACCTCCCCCGCCATCCACGCAGCAAAATCACCTCCTTTTTATTAATCTTGATTCTATAATTTTTTAGATCAATATAATTGAGATTTGTATAGATAGCACACAAGAGCAAAACCAAGTGGTACGGTTAAGGGCATCCACAATGTGTAGCCAAATGTGAAAATAGCTTTTGGCATCGTCGGAACCATTGTGGACGGTGTTGCCAAAGCCAAAAAGATGGAACCGAAGCTCCCTGATTGATTGATTGAAGGAATAGAAAAATGGAACGTCTCTCCTCTTTCTCCCATGCTTGGACGCATGTAGTACAGTATAGAGCACAGAGTCTACTCCCCTGTCCCTTCTATCACAAATCACAAAGCAGTGAGGCATCAAATCACAAAGCACGGACGAAGCAACCATCATTTCACTCTTTGTTGACTCCCCTTCTCCATCGTCTTCTTCGAGAAACCATCTCACCGCACTACTACTCCTAGTAGTAGTACTAGTAAAGGACTTCCTGGATGCAAATAAGGCGGTTGTCTCGGCTTGCAGGCGGCACTTGCGAATGACTTACCGTGGTCTCCCTCAATGGTGTTCTCCATCGAACGCACTTCGTCAAACCACAAAAAAAAAATATCATCGACGTCACCGCAACGGGGAAGGAAGTCAAATATAGTTACTACCTCCATTTTTTTCTACACAAGGCCAGTATATCAAAATTACAATTTGCAAAGGGCCACTAACACTAATCGAGGCAAAATTGATGGGGTTAGCAACCAAGGACATTAATATCCCCTGCATGCATGCGGAAGTGAGAAGGTTGGTTTGCATGGCGCTGCATTAATCAAGCGATGAGGAGTGAGATGGTTAGCTCTTTGGTCTTTCGAGAAAAAAATACGCATTAATTGACACGTGAAATGAGGATTTGTATCGATTAAATCCCGTGAAGGAAAATCCCGCCTTTATTTTTTAACACTAGTACTCCTAGTACGTACGTACTTATCCAATTTGGGTCTAGGTCTTGCATTGCCAAACTTCGCCACACATTTTTGCCAAGCTTGCCTAAAGTTTTCAAAATGAGAAGGAGGTACACTTGCGCACGGCTATCGCGGTCACACCGCACCCTCACATGGTTGCTCCTGCACGCGGCGGTCGCACCGCACCCTCACATAGTCGCTCCTGCATGCCGCAAACCCAACCAAGGGAACACACCCTCACTGACACGTGTTGTTGCATGTGAACAAACCAAACTCAGCCATCCTATCGCTGACACATAATTTTCGTTCATAGAGTATGTTTATCCAAGCACATGTTGGGGAGTATCTGTACGGCCCGTGCGGTGGTCTGTTGGGGAAGAAGAAGAGGTCAGGAAGAAGGAAAGAAGGGTTAGGAGACGTAGGATATTCATCCAACCGCCTGAAATGGTAGACTGACCCAAGTCAGGCGACTTGCATAACAAATATAGTAATACCTCCATTCCTAAATATAAGGTGCATAGTTTTTGGCACGAAAGTTAAAGAATGCACGTGGAGGGAAAATTTCACAAGTTTTTGGCAATATTACACTTGACTAATTGACATGAGAAAATATAGGATCTTGCCTAATATAAGGAAATGTAATCGAATCCCTAGAAAAATTATCCAAACGGGTGGTGCAATGCAATACAGCTTATATTTCGGACTTTTTCTCAAAAATCTATACACCTTATATCAAGGAACGGAGGGAGTATGTTTTTACACAGCAAAAATCCATAAAAACAACAACATAAAGAAAAACTATCACTGCTCGCGGAAAGAGACGGCCCCATCGTCTTTCACTACCGGCGCGAACCAGCCGTCGCTGCCGACGTGTGTCTCCGCACCGTGGTTGTCCTCAGCCTCCAGCTACTCGTTCAAGCGGAGCGTGCGGGCGCTCTGCACGGACGTGAGCCAGCCCGATTCAAGTCGAGGACGTCCGGTTCCGCCTGTAGGAGGGCCTCGATGGCAGCGGCATCCATGCGCTCCGCGACGAGTCGAGCCTCCACCGCCCGGTTCAAGTCTAGGACATCCGGCTCTGCCTGTAGGAGGGCGTCGATGAGAGCGGCATCCACGTGCTCTGCGTCGAGTCGAGCCTCTGCCGCCCCGTTCATGTCCAGGACGTCCGGTTCCGCCTGCAGGAGGGCCTTGATGGCAGCGGCATCCGCGCGCTCCGCCTCAAGTTGAGCCTCTGCCACCCGATTCACATCCACGACATCCGGTTCCGCCTGCAGGAGAGCCTCGATGGCAGCGGCATGCGCGCTCTCCACATCGAGTTGAGCCTCTGCCTCCCATTCCTCCTTTAGTATCGCCATGTTGAACCGCTGGTCCGCCTGCACCATGGGGGACTCGGACGCCGGCACGAAGTCGACGTCCATCGTCTCATACCCATCGGGGGCCTTCTGCACCACGACCTCCGCAGTGAACATTGGATCGGCTTCCTCCTCCTCGTAGCTTGGCTCCAGAGAACTCGGGGATTGGCCCGCCGCAAAGCAAGCTTGGGAACGGAGGTCTGTGGCGCTGACCGCCGCCGCGATTTCTGCGCGGCACTCCGGCGTCAGCATCTTGTAGTAAGTGATCTTGTGGCGCATCATGGCTTTCCGGCGAACTAGGGGATGCCTGATGCGGGCTAGGGGATCGAAAGGTGGGGGAATGGGCTGGAGATTTGGTGTGGTTTTAGGGCAGTGACTGGCATAGGCCGAGCAGCGAAGGTTTTGGTGTGAATAGTGGTTCCGGTGACGACCGGTCAATTGGTTTTGACTGTACATCGCTCTTGTCACATTCGCATTGCAGCCCGGCACGCTGGACACTCCACATCGCTCACCGAATGGAACGCGCTTTGTCTTGCGTTTTCGCTCGCTTGTGGGACCGCAGTTGAGAGTAAACCGACGTCCCTCCCCCTCCCCCGCCCGCGTCACTTATTATACCACCACTCCCTCCGTTTTATGCGGAGTAAATAAAAACAGAGGGAGTATACTACGGATGAGGATCCCTTGACATGGCCGAACCCATTGAGTAACTGACATGCGGGGCCTAGCAAGCATGGGGTCCGCCAGTAAGTGACCGAAAGGGAGGGTAAGGCAGGGATACCTACGTCAGAGGATCCACTTCCACTATACTACTTTGACCAAATGTTAGAGTAATAATATATGACATGCAACTTACACAAATGTTAGAGTAATAATATATGACATGCAACTTACACAAAGCATACAGGGTCTAATGTGTTTTGGGAGGCTAACTTTGACAAAATGTTAGAGTAATGATATATGACATGCAAATTACACAAAGCATACGGTCAATTTCGTACGTGAAAGGAGTTTCCAATGATATAATTTTCACATTATACATCTCATGTACTCCCTCCGTCTAGGTGTGTAAGTCATCTTACGAAAACCAAATAATCCCAAAACACGTAGGCGCGATGCATTAACTTCTACCTCGTTTCTTGTTTCTTGACATATCAACCAATAAGAGATGAGGGTGTGCATGCTTTTAATGACCTGAGACTATCAAACATGACTTGTAGTGGTTAGTTCATTGCATGCAATACTATTAATTAGCAAATAAACATTAATGTCTCTCGTTTCCCCCTCCTCCTTGGTCACGGTGCACAACCTAAGATGACTTACTCACCGAGATGGAGGGAGTACTATTAATCTTGTTAATAGTCAAATTGGAAACCATCTCGAGTACAAATCTAGGAGTACGTACGAATATAACAATATTGATTGGGTGTTGTTGAATGTTGATACCTTTTTGATCATAGTAGAGATACTTTGACTACACATAAAACTTATATGTAAAGTAGAAAGGATAGGAGGGAGTATATTGTACGTTCAAAAACGAAACGAACATTGAATACCCTTTGTATATGATTCGCGGATGCTATGATCACCGGTTCAAAATTTTGAATCCGCCTTAGGTATCACGTGCCCCCACTCGTTCCCTCTCGATTTCATCTCGGGGTCCGGAGATCTATTGAAAGAGGACTAGGGTGGGTACATGCGAATGATACTCGGCGGAATGTTCAAATGAGGCATGAGGGAGGATGGACTCGACTGGAGGGCGACATGATCGATGGAGAAGAGGGTTGGAGAGGAATGAGAAATAAGCAAACGCCACATGATTACACTTGAATGGCTCAAATAAACAATAAGTTGTCTCACTTGGCCTACATAGTGAAAGGCCTAATGCGCAATGCGGAGCACTCATGCTCGAATATGGCCGGGAAAACAGGGAAACCGACATGTGGGGCACACCCGTCGGGACAACGTAGCGTAGACTAGTCCAATGGAGGAGCTGCCCATGACCTCCTCGCCACCGACAACCGTTCATGTGGGTCGTTGGGGCCAACAACGGGGCGCAGCTCCAGCACCTCCTTTGGACACAGCGACCGCGGTGAGCGACACACTCATATCATCGCTAGACACGGTCGGTTTCAGTGTGCCGAGGGTGGCGTTAGTGTTGTGGCACGACCAACGGTATGTTTGGTTTGTGCCCAAGGTTGCCCCATCAAAGCATTGGGTAGCCAAAATTTTGGTTGAGGTATTGGTTGCCCATGATTTGGCCAACATTGGCAAGAAAACTGAACTAGAGTTGGATAGAGTTCATTGGCATGCTAAAGAAATGGCAACCATCCAAACAAAGACCAATCTTTGGGTCATGACCAAAATTTTGGTTGAGGTATTGGTTGCCCATGATTTGGCCGACATTGGTAAGAAAAATGAACTAGAGTTGGCTAGAGTTCATTGGCATGCCAAAGAAATGGCAACCATCCAAACAAAGACCAATCTTTGGGACATGACCAAAATTTTGGTTGAGGTATTGGTTGCCCATGATTTGGCCGACATTGGCAAGAAAAATGAACTAGAGTTGGCTAGAGTTCATTGGCATGCCAAAAAAATGGCAACCATCCAAACAAAGACCAATCTTTGGGTCATGACCAAAATTTTGGTAAGGTGCACTTTGGCCACAATCCAAACACACCCCAACACCCGGCTCGTCGAGGATGCACGGGGCGACGCAACGCGTCCGCGGAGTGGTGTAGCGCGGCTAACTGCATCCTCTGGACCTAAGACCATGCCGGGTCGTCTTGCTTTTTCAATGACATGCCGGGATCGCATTTGAGCAAAGGGCATCTCCAACGTTGCCATGACCGCAGATGACTACCCTCGCACACCAAAGCCCTCGTCCCTCGCGCTGTCGCGCGGTGCGTTCCCAGCCGGCGCCAGCTGCTCGCATTCATGTCGTCCATTCGTATGTCATCATTAAGAGGCTCGGTGCCCGAGGAACCAACTCCGGCGACTTAATGACGCACCCGAACGCTTGGCCTCATCGGAATGCGCTACTTAAAGCGGCAACGCCCAGCTAACCTCCACACCATAGTGCATCATCCTCCTACCTGGCACCACATCCGCCATGATCGCAAGTGCGAACGCTCTGCAGGAGAGCTTGTCTTCGGGGATGAAGCTCGAGGTCGTCGCCCTTGCTCAAGTCACCTCTGGCGATGCAATGGCGGCGTAGCCCGACGCGGACGCGACCGCACAAGCGGTGGCCACACTGGCAGCCGACGACGGGAGCACTATCAGCCACGCGTCCTACTTGCCACCATCCAACGTCCGACACCGCCGAGGTCGGGGACTCCTCCGAGGATGAGTAGGGCATGGGAGGCGGCAGGGCATGGTGTGCCAACTGGCCGGTCCGTATCCCGTGTTCTACTCTTCCTCGCCGGAGACTGCACCTTCACTTCACGGGTCTTGAATCCCGCCCCCGTACATAGAGATCGCAGATGGAGGACATCGGTCGCCGCCGTAGAATAGGTTTAGGGTCGGGTTTCTTTTATTTTTCTGTCCTATAAAAGTTCGAAATGTAATGAAAATCTGCCATGTTTGCATTAATCTTGGCCGGTGTATATGAACTTTCACAATAATATACATATTGTAGGAGTACTAGCAAGATGCTCGTGTGTTGCACGGAAGATCAAGATCTTGTGGGAGAAAAGGATGAACAAGGGAAAGCCTTATCTGCAAATATGGAGAGGAGTGTGGGTAAATTGTCATAGTTTCCTTCCTGTCCGTTAGATATAGATCGGATGGCCTATATTGCAGGATGACATGCACACCATCATCACCAACTATGCTTTTTATTGAACCGAGACAAATCTAAAAAACCCAACTAAGCCAACCTCCCAGCATATCATGCGGGAAAAGACCCGGCCGTGCCGTTTTAGTCGGGATTACCGGCTTACTAGTAGTAGTATCGATGGATCGCGTGAAGCAACAATTTTTTTTGAGGGGGCGAAGCACCTAGTTTAAAAGGAAAAAAGGTGGTACACTCACAGCACTCCTATCGCGGTCGCATTGCACCCCACACACGTTCGGTCCTACACACGGCTCACGCAAACGGAACGCGCTTCGGCTTGCCTCTTCACTGACACATGGGACTGCACTTGGAGAAACCGACCATACGCCAAACTCCCCCCGCCCACCACATGAAAATCCCCCCCCCACACACACAAATTCCCCCCAAATCCGATTCAACTGCCCTTCGGCCAAAT
>NC_041391.1:584635508-584649043 GCF_002162155.2 Triticum dicoccoides | reverse complement strand
CTCCGCCAAAGCCGCCCTCCCCACCGCGCCAATACGTCAGCATCGCGGTTCATCGAGGGGACGCACGGCGATCCTATCACTCCCACAGTACGCTCTCGTAGACTGTCGTCATCTAGCCGCGCCGCCACCTCTGGCTACGTTCTTGCGGAGGTGCATGGTGGTCAGCGCCGCCACCGCTGGCGACGTTCGTGTGGAGACGCACGGCGGTCCGCTTCTCCCATGGTACGTGCATTCTGGACTGAGGCCATGTTCATGTCGGTGTAGCGCTGAATGTTAGCTGATAGACGCCATTAATCTCATTGTTTGCCGAAGTAGTTTACTGTCAATATGCTCTGTTTAAGAAGCTTCCTTGCCCTGTTCTGCACTCAATCTGCTTAGCTGAGATGGCATGCCAAGGCCGATTAGTTGCTAAAATATCCTGCCATATATTTATTGTGACGTAGATTGCCATGGTCTAGTACCCAATCTGTTAGGTGAAATAGCTCTACACTGTTTTATACTCGATCTTTGTTGCTGCGATGGCCTTCGATAGTTTGATGGCTGTGTGCTCGGCCTCATTGACTTTTGAAATAGCCTGCCATAATTTAGCACTCAAATCTGTTTGCTGAATTAGCTTTACATATATTTTGTTACTTAGATCTGCTCGTCCAAATATCTTGCCATAGCTTTAGACATCGACCTATGTATTTTTTTCTGGACTTCATAAAAAAGCATATATGTTTTTCCTATAATATCTAGTAGAAGAACTAATTTGTATTTCTAACAGATGGAGAGGACTTGGATAACTTCTGCTTGAAGATTCTCCACTGCATATGTCGAGGGGGTTGAAAACTTCATGAACTTTATTAGAGCTGAGTACGGTGGTCCGAAATCAGATGTGCTCTGCCCGTGTAGCAGTTGTATGAATTCAGTTACAAGACCCCAGTCAACTGTGCAAAATCATCTACACTTGTATGGGATGTCGGTCACATATACTAGGTGGGTTCATCATGGTGAAGCTGTGAACGTTAATGTTATTGACTACATGGAAGCAGCAGATCACCATCTTGATCTGCCTGATGCTCAGGTGGAAGAGGAGGAGGAGGTGGTGGTGGCGGAGCCAGTGAGTTTGACCAACATTGAAACAATGTTACGAAATGCTCGTGCATTCCGTGAACTTTCACCTGCAGAAGAAAAACGGTGGGCCCGCATGTTGGAATAATGCAATGTTGCTGTCAGCCCAGGAAATAAGCTGTCAGTATTCTCAGCTTGGTCACCTTTCTTCAGGTGAAGACATCTGAGCGGATGACCAACAAATCATTCGATGCGATGTTGCCTGCTTTCTGCAAATCTTTCCCAGATGCGTCTGAGCTGCCACACACCTACAGTAAAATGAAGAATTTCCTTCGTGCACTTGGAATTGGATATGATATGATCCATGTTTGTAAGAATAATTGTGTTATGTTCCGGAAGGATTATACCAACTTAAGTGAATGCCTGAAATGCAAATCATCAAGATGGAAAGATGGCGATGTTGTGAAGAGGGTTCCTCATAATGTTTTGAGACATTTTCCAATTACACCAAGATTGCAGAGGTTGTTTCATGATGCTGAAACAAGAGAGGATGTACTGTGGCATTCCAGGAACCAGGAGTACAGAGATCAGAATGTAATGAGCCATCCATCTCATGGTAGTGAGTGGAAAAGCTTCAATGATAAACACAAAGAGTTTGCTGCTGACCCGAGAAACATTAGACTTGGCTTAGCTTCAGATGGATTTAACCCATTTGGCCACCGGAGCGCCACATATAGCATGTGGCCAGTGCTTGTTATCCCTTACAACATGCCTCCAAATGTCTGCACCAAAGAATCAAACTACATGATGGCCTTGCTCATCCGAGGTCCAAAAAGTCCTGAAAAGGATTTTGATTTGTTCATGGAGCCTCTTGTGGAGGAACTTCAACAGCTATGGAAGGGTGTTCTCACTCAAGACCTATATAGCAGCCCACCAGCTGATTTCTTTCTACGTGATGTTGTAATTTGGTGCATCCATGATTATCTGGCTTTGGGCACTATGTCAGGGCGATGGACACATGGTTACAATGCATGTGTTCGCTGTGACAGGAATCCGCTGTCATACGCAATACTTAGCAAGATCTGTTACATTGGACACCGTCATTTCCTTGCCAAGGACAAGCCGCATCCTAGAAAATACCGAAGACATGTGTTCAATGCAAAGCATGAAAACCGTGATGAGCCAAAGAGGCTCACCGCCAAGTGGAATTAGAGAAGGTCAGGCATATTACACCAGGAAACCATCCTGGTAATGGTAGCGGGAAAAGGAAGCATGGCACGATAGAAGAGAGATTATTGTTTACCCACAGGTCCACTTTGCGGGACTTGGAGTATTGGAAAGATTTGGATCTGCAGCATAATCTTGATGTGATGCACATCGAGAAAAATATATGTGACAACATTATCGGCACACTTCTTAACATTGAAGGCAAGACGAAAGATACCTTAAAATCTAGGATTGATTTGACACACCTAGGTATCAGAAAGGATTTGTAGGTGCAAGATGAAGTTAAACCACGGGATATGTCACCAGCTGTGTACGTCTTGGACAAGGTAAAAAGAAAAGAATTCTGTGAGGTCCTATCACGTGTGAGATTCCCACATGGATTTGCTTCCAACCTTTAAAGGAGAGTCAGTGCAGATGGAAACAAGGTACAAGGGTTGAAAACTGCCACGTCCTACTTCAAAGGGTTTTACCTTTTATCCTTAGAGGATTGGGCCGCCCTGACTTATACAGAGCAGTTGCAGAGTTGGGACAATTCTTCAGGGAACTCTGCAGTGGAAATATCAGGATAGATGCTTTGGAGCGTCTTGGAGACAAGATACCAACTATCCTATGCGACCTTGAGAAGATATATCCTCTAGCCTTCTTTGATGTGATGGTGCATTTGGTTGTTCATCTACCTGATGAGGCACTACTTAGAGGTCCAGTACAGTATGGCTGGATGTACCCTATTGAAAGGCGGCTAGGCACTTTCAAGGGCTATGTGAGGAACAGAGCTAGACCCGTGTAACACCCACGATGCGGCTATATCTCCCACGTGTCGAAGCACGACTTAGAGGCATAACCACATTGTGGTTTTGTCACAAGAAGGGTCATCTTCACACAATCCCATGTAATGAACAAGAATGGGATAAAGAGTTGGCTTACAATCGCCACTTCACACAATGACCATATAATAAATCATACATCATTCAGAGTACACACATATAGGTCTGACTACGGACGAAGCCAAAAGAAAAGAAGATAACCCAACTGCTAGATCCCCGATCGTCCCAACTGGGCTCCACTACTGATCAACATGAAACAAAACATAGCAACAACTAAGATCTTCGTTGAGCTCCCATCTGAGCTTGGTTGCATCATCTGCACTGGTATCATCGGGACCTGCAACTGTTGTGATAGTATCTGGTGAGTCACGAGGACTCAGCAATCTCAAAACCTACGAGATCAAGACTATTTAAGCTTATGGGTAGGAAGGGGTAAACTGGTGAGGTTGCAGCAGCGACTAAGCATATATGGTGGCTAACATACGCAAATAAGAGCGAGAAGAGAGCAAACGGAACGGTCGTGAACTAGCAATGATCAAGAAGTGATCCTGAACTCCTACTTACGTCAAACATAACCCAAAACCGTGTTCACTTCCCGTACTCCGCCGAAAAGAGACCATCACGGCTACACACGCGGTTGATGCGTTTTAATTCGGATCTGGAGTCAAGTTATCTACAACCGGATATTAACAAATTCCCATCTGCCTCATAACCGCGGGCACGGCTTTCGAAAGTTTAAACCCTGCAGGGGTGTCCCAACTTAGCCCATGATAAGCTCTCACGGTCAACGAAGGATATTCCTTCTCCCAGGAAGACCCGATCAACCTCGGAATCCCGGTTCGCAAGATATTTCGACAATGGTAAAACAAGACCAGCAAAGCCGCCCGATGTGCCGACAAATCCCGATAGGAGCTGCACATATCTCGTTCTCAGGGCACACCGGATGAGACATCCTACGAGTAAAACCAGCCCTCAAGTTTCCCCGAGGTGGCCCCGCAGTCTACTCAGTTCGGACCAACACTCGAAGGAGCACTAGCCCGGGGGGGTTAAAATAAAGATGACCCTTGAGTCTGCAGAACCCAAGGGAAAAAGTCTTAGGTGACAAATGGTAAAACCAAGGTTGGGCCTTGCTGGAGGAGTTTTATTCATAGCGAACTGTCAAGGGGGTCCCATAAATCACCCAACCGCGTAAGGAACGCAAAATCCGGGAACATAACACCGGTATGACGGAAAACTAGGGCGGCAAGAGTGGAACAAAACACCAGGCATAAGGCCGAGTCTTCCACCCTTTACCAAGTATATAGATGCATTAATTAAATAAGAGATATTGTGATATCCCAACATAATCCTGTCCATCATGGAGCAATCTTCAACTTCACCTGCAACTAACAACGCTATAAGAGGGGCTGAGCAAAAGCGGTAACATAGCCAAACAACGGTTTGCTACGAAGGGTGAAAAGGTTAGAGGCTGACATGGCAATATGGGAGGCATGGTAAAACAAGTAATAGGTAGCGCAGCATAGCGATAGAATGAAGCAACTAGCAAGCAAAGATAGAAGTGATATCGAGGGTAATGGTCATCTTGCCTGAAATCCCGCAAGGAAGAAGAACGAGTCCATGAAGAAGACAAATGAACGTAGTCGAAGGAATCCTCACAACTCCGGAACGAAACCGAAGCTAACGAGAGAAGCAAACCGGAAAGAAGCAAACAACATGGTAAACACACAAGCATAATCATGGCATGATGCACAAACAAGTATGATGCATGTCCAGTTTAATGAGGCATGGCATGGCAATATGCAAAAACAACACTACAATTTAAGTGGAGCTCAATATGCAACGAGTTGCATATTGACGGAATGCCACATCAATTATTTAGTTCGCTCTCGTTTAGGTACTCAACAATATTAAATGTTATTAAACATGGCAAGAGGTGAAACATAATTGAATCTAACCATTTAGGCAAGTTTAAATGAGGCCGGAAACAACAAACAACAATTCCGGTAAATCCTCATGTTATTTAGCAATTTAACGCAAGCAACAATTTTAAGCATTTAAATGGTTTATCATGATGCGGATGACATATACAAGTTTATGCAATTTATGAAAAGGTTGACATAAGCATGTTACGAGGCATTTGTCGCCATGGAGGAAGGGAAAAGGTGCCACGGCGGCGAAACGGAAATGGTGCCACGGCAACATTCCGGTCCCGATAACTCGAGTGAGATACCGATGCAAAAGGAAGTGTGACGTGAGCGAGTCATGCAAGAATGGTGGGGTGCTCCCGGATTCTGGGTTCCCACGGGACGGTGGCATGGCAAACGAGGAACGTGCAAAGACAATCGGGCACGGTGCAAACACGACACTACTAGAAAAACCGCTACTAATGGCGCACCTAATTTGGCCATTAATGGCGCATCACTGGTGCGCCATTACTAGCACGCCATTAGTAATTTTTACTAATGGCGCACCAGTGGTGCGCCATTAGTATCTGGTATACTAATGGCGCACCACTGGTGCGCCATTAGTATAGGCTACGGTGCGCCATTAGTATGCCTCCCAGGGGTCATGTATACCCAGGTGCTTTGGCATACTAATGGCGCACGACCACGAGATGCGCCATTAGTAACCATGGCATACTAATGGCGCACTGACCAGTGATGCGCCATTAGTAACCATGGCATACTAATGGCGCACTGACCAGTGATGCGCCATTAGTATGCTTTGTCATACTAATGGCGCACTGTCATGTGATGCGCCATTAGTATGAATATTAGGTTTTTTTTATTTTTTTATTTTCTGTTTTTTGCACAGGTTACAAAATGTATAATTTGACAAAATATAGACAGCACACATCAACAACAGATTCATCGAATACAATAGAAGATTAGTTTTGAATACAATTCATCATATTAGTCTCTGAATACAATTCATCATATTAGTCTCCAAATTGAAAAGACCGAACAAAGATAGAACATTATATTACAAGTCTCGAGACCGCGAGTAGCGAGTTTGTCTTCATATTACAAGTCGATATTGATCATCTAAACTACCATCACATAGAAGAGAGCTGCGGTCATCACGATGAGCATCATCATGATGAAACTCGTCTTCATCCGGTTCCTCCAACGCTCCCTCCCCTCTCCCGCTAGATAGCGGGCGTATCTAGATTCGGCCTCGGCCCTAGTGGTGTACCCTTTGTAACTGTTACCGCTGAATCGGTGAACCTGTCTCCGACACTCCTCCCAGTCATCGTAGACTCCGGGAACCTTACCCTTGTACACGACATACGTCGGCATCGCTATGCACTAGCCAAACGAAACGTTAGTACCAATTCACAGACAATACATAAGCAATATATAAGTATGCAACAGAACGATCGGAAGAGAAAAGCAAGACATTAATAGCATCGATTACATCTAAGTTGAACGACTCCCGAAACCAAAGAGACACACTACAAGTTCATTAAAGTTTAATTACAACATGAGCCAATCGATGTTTCAGAACTAGACACAGCATCACTACTTTCGACTCGACTCAAGGGACCGGAGCGTGGATGAAGCCGCCGTCTATCGTGGGAGTCATGAAATAACGGTCGTTGTCAGCCTGCATTTGTAGCATTGTGTCGATGTCACTGTTGGACGGTTGATTTCTGAGGTAGAACTGCCCCGAGGTACGAAGGACATCTTGATGCATGATTTCCGCAAACTCCGACTGGATGCGAAAGAATTCTTGTCGGAGGTCCGCGTTCTGGATTGCCGACACGCTCGCGGCCCAATCTTTGAGTTTACTCGGTAGCAGAAGTTGATGATGGTCCCGTACGATCGCCCGCATGTGATGGATGGCATAGTAGGCACCCTTCTGACCGCCAGGCGGCTGCTTTACGCAGCAGAACATCGTATTGTGGGAGAACACGTGCTTGCCGTACTTATGAATAGGCCTGGTGAAGGTGCCTCCAGATTTGGCGTAGCCGGGGAGAACATCATCAAGAACCTTCTTGACATTTGTGTAGTCTATGTTCGACTAACGGTCCGGGTCGAAATACGTGGCCATGGAATATTTGGGGCTTAGGAGGATGAGCGTGCAACGTGTGTCACTGCAGAAAACATGGAATGTTAAAAGAAAAACGATCGAAATGTAAGAATTCATATGTTATGGGCCGGTTGAGGGGAGGACTTACTCGGGAAAGTAAGGCACGAGGTAGTTATCCTTATCTTGGTTTGCCAGAATGACGCCTTCGAGGTAAGAACTCGCGACTTGCCGGTCCCCAGCGCTGCCCAAGATCTTGGCACGCATGTAGAAGGGGTCGACTATCACGATGTTCGGGGTCTTGTCGCGAATGATCCGCATCTCCATACTCAGCGAAAATAGCCGAACGAAGGTGTAGTGCAGCGGATGAAGGTTCAACATAGCGTGGATGTCATCAAAACGCAGGACGATCGTACGCCCGATGGAGTTATCCACAAAGCCCTTGCCCTCTGGCACCTTGGCCGCGAAAACTGGGTATGCCACATCCTTCTCCCTGAGACGCCGCTTCTCCAAAGAAAGAACACTGTCATGCAGACTCCGCATAGCACCGGTTGCAGCATTGAGCATATTTGTCGGTAGCATCGCCCTACCCGCCACATGCACCCTCCTCGAGATATCCTGCGGTGAAGGTGGCCCGTCCTGAGCACGGATCGTACTCGATGTCAGCTGGCTCGCACCCTTCTTAGTCTTTCTTTTGCGTGCCTTCTTCTTCTCCTGTAATGGGACCGAGTTCTGCTCATAGACCGCCTTCTTGAGTGTGTTGGGGCTGATAATATTTCGCACCTCGCCTATCTGAGGCTCGGTGAAGTCGGCAGCTGAAGGCGTCTCCTGAGAGCTGAACGCCAGACAGCGCCTGTTGCAACTTGGCTTCTCCGCGGTACGAGCTAGATCGCACACGTCTTTTGTTGGGTTTGGTTCTTGAGAAGGAGGCCTCATGAAGTCGCCATCGTACCCATGATCGGCAAAGTACTGATCGACGTTGCCAAATGTATCATCGTTGTCGTCGTCGTCGTTCTGATCCTGTGCCATATGCATGTTTGGATCCAGTGGCATAGGGATGTCAGGCACCGTTGCTGCGGTCTTGCCATGGGGCCAACTTGGCGCCGACACGACTCGCGGTGTTGTCTTTGGGGTGGTGTCCCCTGCCCCCAAACGAATCTGGCTCTTCGGCCAAAGCAGGGGCCAGCTCAGGCAGGCGCTGAGGGTCATCACGTCATCATCGTCGGCCGCGACGGGTCGAATCGGAGGTAACAAGTCGTCGCAGCCTGGCAGCACCCGAACCAGTTGAACCCTAAGCAAGTTGGGTGGCATCTTGGTACCGTGGAACAAGGGGTTGCCCGGTTGAACGATTTTTCCCTTGGCGACATCGACCAACTCGTTGTTCACGAAGTGGAGGAGAGTGCACGGAACGTCGGCGGCGCCCTGCGAAAACATGTAGGGCGTTAGGGATGCCCAGTCAAAGGCAAGGAGATGAAGTCCTCGGCCGAGAGAGGCTTAATTAGTTACCGTGATGATGGCGTCGAGCTCGGCTAATGTCGACGCACCGCCAACGGTGGGCGTGCAGTTGACGGAGGTGCCGCTTGCTGCAGAGGTGCCGGCCGGCGTACACCCGGGTGCATTAAGCTCTCGTGCCGGCGTCAGAGACACCAATGTCGCCTCCGCCGGAGGCACCAATGGCCCCGCCATCACATTATGCGAGTTGCTGGCCGTGAAGCTAGGAATCGGGGGCGGCCCCTGTTGGCCGCCCGCAATCCACGCACTCAACCCCGAGATCAAGGTAGGCACAATGGCGGTGATCATCGCTCCGAGTCGTTGTTCCACTTGCTCTTGGACAATCTCCGGAATCCGCGCCACCTGTGCCTTGAGTTCTTGAACCTCTCGCGCCTGGCTTTCCGAGCTGGTCTTTT
The DNA here is from genome assembly GCF_002162155.2 of Triticum dicoccoides. Taxonomy (NCBI): domain Eukaryota; kingdom Viridiplantae; phylum Streptophyta; class Magnoliopsida; order Poales; family Poaceae; genus Triticum; species Triticum dicoccoides. The sequence goes on along the minus strand of NC_041391.1, from coordinate 584,640,003 downwards.
TCTCCTTCCGCACACCAGCGGTATCGTATGACCCCCATTTTGTCGACAAGCCTTTGTCGGCCACACGACCAGCTGACGTCGGCTTACTGAGCTTATCCTTGTTCTTCATTACATTCAACCCCCTATTTAGAGTGGTGTCCCAAGGGTTGCTCTTAGTCGACCCCGCACTACTGCTTTCAGTCGCCTGCGGAAGGAATGTGAACCATTTAGAAATTTGGCTTCATTAATTAGAATGCAACCATATGGAGCTAATTACACGGGGGTGTATTCCTTACCAGAACAAGCTCAAGCTGCCTGGTCTTCGGATCCGTGGTAAGCTCCTTTGTTTTCGGGTCCTTCTTGTACTGGGCCCTGACAAAGTTCCTGGTCTGCTTGTCACCGTATTTATCGAAGAGGGGCGGTAGGCCTTGCTCGGCACGGTCCGCCTCCTCCTTGTCCCATATAGGCTCCGCCACTCTATAACCGCCGGGACTGAGTGTGTGTTCCCCTATGTTCAGCTCCCGCATTTGTTTCCCCCACTCACTTGATTGGGAGCTTGCGGTGCTCGAGCAATTGATCTTGAAGTCGTTGTAGTCATCTTCGGTGATCGAAGGATTTTTCTCCTTGATCTTCTGATAACTCTCACCTTTCTCGATCATTCTCTTCACATTGCTTTTCCAAGTAGATAGGGCCTTGCTCATCTTCGTGAGGGCAGCATTGTTCACTTTATTCCCTTTGAGGCTTGTGTTTTCAAATTCAGCGGGGAACTTGTATCGTTCGTGCAGCTTCGTGAAGAGGAGGTTGCGCAAATTCCCTTGGTCAGGATGCCTCAGGTTCTCGGTGTTGATCGAGACGGTGCTCCGGACAATGCACCCGAGCTGAAGCGAGTACCCCTTGACTATTCGTTCGGGCACTGTTGGATTCCCGTTGGAGTCCACTTCAGTAACTTCCTCCTTGAGGGTGCGGAGCACGATCGGGCGCCGGTCCTTCCGTTGCCTCTTCGGTTGGCTGCCATCTGTGCGTGCGCCGCCATCATCAGTGGTGGCATCCTTGGCGGCACCATCAGTGGTGGCATCAGTGTGGTCATCCTCGGCGGCACCATCCGTGGTCTCAGGATCGGTGGGGAAGGCGGCGGCCTCATACAAGTGAGGTTGTTCCTCCATCTCCTGGGACAGCTCCCAGAATGCCTTGCCGCCCGAACCCCCGGCCTCATCGTTGTGGGCCATGTTTCTCTCTAAATAGAAACAAAGTTTGGTCAAAAAGTTGGTTATTGTCAAGGAACAAGATCATGGTCTCATCATTTAGGGTTTGTCGACACCGAGGCATCCTAAAATCTAAGCTTTTATCATTGAGGGTTTTTCGACGCCAAGGCACCCTAAAAGCCTAACCTTTCATCATTTCGGTTTTATCGACACCGAGGCACCCTAAAAGCCATGCATTAGTCACAAGTACGCTGGGGCACTTGATCCTACTTAATTAACTACTAAGATACCCCGGCCCATGCATTAGTCACAAGTACCCCATATGTCCTATTTTTAGCAAAGTCATGCTAAAATTCACGGAAAATTTCAGCATGACCTTTGCTGAAAATAGGACATATGGAGTACCCGAATTTGCCGGAACGGAAGTTAATCGACATTCCGGCAAACTCAACGGCCTCTCGGGGTACCTGCAATATCATCACGACACGATGGTCGGAGACAAAACCCAGCAAACTAGCACCACAATGTGCCTCTACTTTCATATGGATGAAAAGGCCACAATGTGCCTCTACTAGCATCACAATCTTAGTTAACTTCTGGGGACATCAGAAAGTTAACATCCGCCTGATTATTATGAGGACTTCACTGCCACTGTTTACTCAAACTTAAGTTAGTAATTAAAAATATAAAATAGGATAACCCAGTGACAGGACTGTTGGTTGATGTCACAAAAAAGTTGCAAATCTCAACATGTTCTACAGTTGTTAAAATTATCTTACTGTATTTAGAACAAACTAAGACCACAGAGTCTACCAATTCAGGTAGAAGCCATCATTCATTACAAATTTGAATATATGATATTCCAGAAAATAATTTGTCTACAAAATGAGATACATTCCGTTTGAACTACCAAAACTGTAACCAATGTTATTACCTAATTATGAAAAAAGTGCAGTACATATAAATTATTTCATCACTGAGAGGAGATAACCAAAAGTTTCCAAGCAATATGATTAAGAAAATGGGATTTAGGCATCCAAATGCCACAAAAGACCGAATCACATTTTTAAACCAAGTTACACAAAGAAAATGCACCTAAGCACCAAGAGGAACTGTTACAACTCCATAAGGTATATCCAAGTCACTGCTACTCATATTCAAAAAACCTAACTCCAATATAACCAGAAAGATTGTAAAATATTATATCTCCCTGCTGACACGAACTGAAAGCGTAACAAAAATACCATCTTCTTTTGTTGATGCGTTGGTGTTTTAGAGTAGAGGTAAGAAAACCGGAGACCATATATGTAGTTTCTAACATATGCAAGATTACTTAAAAATTGGAGATGCAAGATAGTAGTATATAGAAGAAGAAACAAGAGAGATATGCAAGATAGTAGTATATATAGGTGAGTCAACCTATTATTCTAGGCAGCTGCCTTGCTAGTGATTCGGTGTCGTCGCAACTGGATCCCTCCCACTCGACCTGCGATCTTCTACAAGGAAAAAGTAGCAGCTCAGTCAACCACCATATAATTATACAAGGAAAAAATGCTACTTGGCACAAGTGTAAATGAGAAGCTTGAGGTAGCAGCAGATTGAAGTGATAAAGTGCAAAGGAGAAGCTTGAGCTAGTAAACAATTTCTGAATGTTATAAAGTGGGGAAAGTAAAATAAAATTCATGACTAGTCATGGCACTAGAAAAGATATGAGATTTCACAAAACCAGAGCCAAGCATAGTCCAGAATGTCAAATTTTCAGTTAGTTAATTATTACAGTCCTTTGCTAAAAGAGATGATCCGTCCAAGAAATTTAATACTAGATGCATGCAGTCTGTTGAGGATCTTTTAGTGAATGACTAACAACAAGTAGCCGAGCTTGCCCAAGAAAGATTAGATTCAGAAGTGCTGGCTGCTGCTAGTGAATGGAGCTCATAGTTATACAGTGTCAATTGACAGTAAGTAGAGTGAGATGATCAAACGTTTGTGCTGAATAGTAGTGGCAGTGTAATGTTAACTAAATACAGTTGGCAGTGCATATAGTGTTAATTGACAATGGCTTGTCCTGGATATAACTCATTTTGTAGGTTTACCTTGGGTAGATAGCCCATGAATGCGGAGCAGATACTTACATTCATGCCGTGAGATAAACTTATTTTCAGGTATAAACCATGGACAATTACCCGATGATACAGTGCATTTTTCTTCAGTGTATGTCCAGTGCATTTTTCTTCTTCTTTCGTTGAGTAGCATAAATTAGACCTATCATTGTGTAAGATGCAGGAGTACTTCTTATACTCTGTGGCATTGCCATACTTAGCCAAGAGTCCCCATTTCTTATATTCTGTGAGATGCAGTCATCTTTTACTCCAGTTCTTATAGTATTTTGGAGTACATTGCCTGTTATGTTGCTTGCAAGGTTAGCATAGGTTCAGAAATGGGGACTAAAAATAGTGATTTAATTCTCCAATTCAATTTTCATTTTCAAGTTTAAATTTGAATATCAACAGTAGTGATTTTACACCCAGTTCAACAGTGATTTTACCTCGATTTCAACGGTAATTTCAGCAGCACAGTCGGGGGCGGGGACTAAAAAATCTTAACCCTAACAGCATAGTGGAGCGCGTCTGTTAGCATGTCTTCCCTTTCTTGTTAGCATGTCTCTCAAAAATATAAGCAATGGTTCCGATCCTCTTAATTCTTGAATAATTACATTCTATCAATCATAATGACATAGTTGAACAAATTATATGCAAAATTATGTGTATGAGTTCATCAGTTCATCTACTTGTGCACTACATCTAGTGAGAGAAGGAAGCCCGGTAATGTGTACTGCAAAATTATGAACTCATACGCATCTAGCCGAAATCATAATGTACTGCAAAATTATGCATATGAGTCAAATTCAGATGGATGGAGATGTACTGGAAAATCACATTGATATACTGCAAAATTATGTGTATGTGTAGTGTAAAATACAGAAGGGGATGAGGTACCTCACTATCTCTCTCTGAAGAAGGCTTGATCAGGGGATGAGGGGTATCAACTGCGGTCGGCCGGCGTCAGGGAGATCCGGCGGTGGGCCGGCGATCGCCTCCAGCCACGGAGATCGCCTCCAGCCACGTCTCCTCCACGAGAAGCTCCGGACTTGGCAAGGCGGAGGTTGCGGCGCGCGCGGGCGAGGGCGAGGTTGGTGTCGGCCCTGCGGCGCTGCTCCGGCGAGAGTGGGGTGGGGTCGGAGGGGAGGAAGGGGAGGATGGGGAGAGGGAGGCATCGGTGGTGTGGTGTGGACGGGGCGGCGCTGCTCCGGCGAG
>NC_041391.1:584634672-584635245 GCF_002162155.2 Triticum dicoccoides | reverse complement strand
TGGGGTCGGAGGGGAGGAAGGGGAGGATGGGGAGAGGGAGGCGTCGGTGGTGTGGTGTGGACGGGGCGGGATGGTGTCGGGGTGGCGTCGAGGGCGGCGGGGCGGCGGCGGCGGGAGAGGAGAGGGGAAGGGGATCGCGGGCGAGGGCGAGGGAGAGAGAGGGGATCGATACGAAGTAGGGGCGGCACAATACTAATGGCGCACCACCCCTCGGTGCACCATAAGTACATACATGCTAATGGCGCACCTCACCCAGGTGCGCCATTAGTATTTTTTTTTACTTCTGCCCGAGCCAACAGGTTATCTACCACCAGACCTGATACACATCAAGTCTTCTCTACTAGTTCGACTGGTCAGCAGCTAGTTCTCATTACCAGGAGGTCCTGGGTTCGATTCCCAGGCTCCACAAATTTTTTTTATGCATTAAAAATGTTGTTTGATACTTACTTGTGTTTAAATATGTTCAAACTTGTTTAAATCATAATAGTAATATTTTTTTATAAGACAGTAATATTTTTTTAAAAAAATATCATCAAACAGTAATGCCGGTGGAGCGGGGGAGGGTGCGGGGGG
>NC_041391.1:584609389-584634460 GCF_002162155.2 Triticum dicoccoides | reverse complement strand
CGGTTGAGTAGGGGAATCGAGAGGGTGTGGGCAGTCAGCGGCGGCGGCCGGTGGACCGGATCTGGGGTGCGGGGGGTCGGCGGCGGCGGTTGAGTAGGGGAATCGAGAGGGTGCGGGCGGTCGGCAGCGGCGGCCGGTGGACCGGATCTGGCGAGGTGGGATAGCGATCGAGATGGAGGAGGATCGAGATCGAGTGTCCATGAAATTAAAAAATATTCATGATAGTTCAAAAAGTGCCCATGAAATATAATCGAGAAATGAAGTCTACGATTTAAATACAATCGATCTTAGCTAGCTATCTGTTCACAATCTTCTTGCACTTCTTTTTCGCAAATGGAGTTCTTCTATGGAACGGACGTCCTTTAGGTAGGGTGGTCCTGCTTCTTCTTGTGGTGTATGCTGCTACTTCATCATCGTCGTCATGTTCGATCCTCGGGTCGCCGTACTTGTCAAAGTCTTGCTCATTGGCTACTCCATCCATTCCGATGATCTTCCTTTTGCCTCTCCTCACGACAACACGACTGGGCTTTGGCGGGTCGGTAATGAAGAAGCATTGGTCCACTTGGGAAGCCAGTACCCATGGCTCATTTTTCGCGGTGACGTTTGCGCCCGCGGTCTTGGATTTGGCTTCGGGTATAACCATGGTGGTGAAATACCAGTCTTCTTTTATGACGTTCTTGGCCCATCTGACACGGAACATCGGGACCTTCTCTCTAGCGTAGCTCAGCTCCCAGATCTCCTCGATCCTTCCATAGTATCTGTCCTTGTCGTTACCGGTGTAGGATTCCATCGTTACCCCGGAGTTCTGATAACCATCGCTCTTCATGTCCTTGGCCTCGGTGTAGAATGTGTAGCCGTTGATATCGTACGCCTCATAGGTCATCAGGTTGTGCTCGGCACCCTGTGACAAGGCGAATATGAGTTGTTCTTCCGCGGAAGAATCCTCATGTAAAGGGTACGACAGAAGCTTCTGCTTGAACCAACGCGTGAAACATGAGTTGTGCTCTTTGAGTATATCTCCGTCCGTCCTCTATTGGCCTCGGTCATTGTACGTCTTCTTAATAAAGGTTTTGTGCTCTACCACCCAAGGATCGACCACGTCTATGTGTTGTAGCGCGACTAGGTTTGCTCTTTCAAAGTCGGCGAGTCGACCCTCGAAGTCGACATGCATTTCGCGGCGACCCTCACGGTGACCCCATCCAGCGAGCCTGCCGAGGTGCCTGTTGACGGGCAGACCAACGGGGTTCTCGATGCCTAGATAATTCATGCAGTAGGAGATGCACTCTTCGGTCAGAAAGCCCCTGGCTATGCTTCCCTCTGGACGTGACATGTTGCGAACGTATCCTTTGATGACACCATTCATCCTTTCGAACGGCATCATGCTGTGCAGGAACGTCGGCCCGAGTTGGATGATATGCTCCACTATATGGACCAGCAGATGCACCATAACATCGAAGAATGCGGGCGGGAAGTACATCTCAAGCTCGCATAGTATCACCACGATCTCTTCCTGTAGCCTTCTGAGTTGCCTCACGCCAATCGACTTCCGACAGATGACGTCGAAGAAGTTGCATAGGCCAAATAGCGTTTCACGGACGTGCGCGTCCATGATCCCACGGATTGCAACTGGAAGTATCTGCGTCATCAGCACGTGACAGTCGTGAGACTTCATCCCGCTGAACTTCTGCTTCGCTGGGTCTAGGTATCTGCTTATCTTCCCCGCGTAACCGTAAGGAAGTTTTACTCCTAGGAGGCAGGTGAAAAACTGCTCGATCTCCTCCTGGCTTAGAGTGAAGCACGCGGGAGGGTAGTCATTTCCGGTCTTCTTGGCCTTTTTGCCTTTGCGACGACTTTCTGTGTCCTGCTTCGCCTCATCATCATCATCATCATCATCATCATCATATATAGCGTGAAGCTCCTGCCTGATGCCCATTGATTTCAAGTCTGCCCTTGCTTTCGGCCCATCTTTGGTCCTCTCTGGCATGTTGAGCAGGGTACCAAGCAGACTCTCGCACACGTTCTTCGTGATATGCATGACATCAAGGCTGTGAGGCACACGGTGGATCTTCCAGTATGGCAAGTCCCAGAAAACAGACCTCGTTTTCCATACCTTCAGCAGCGGCTCTGGCGCCTTTTGCTTCTTTCCCGGCAGTGGGAAGTCTTTCCAATTTTTCAACAGCTTGTCTATTTCCTCACCGCTCCTCGTACACGGGCGTTTTCGGGGTTCGGTTTCACCATCGAACAGATCCTTGCGTTTCCTCCATGGGTCATCGTCGCGAAGCCACCTTCGATGTCCCATGAACACGGTTTTCGAAGACCCGGGATCTCTATCTAGTTGGCGATACATTGTGTAATCCATGCACCTTACGCATCCAGAAAATCCGTGGACTACCTGCCCCGCAAGATATCCGTAACCGAGATAGTCGTGCACCGTCGTGAGCAGTGCGGCTCTCATAGGGAAATATTCTTTCTCTGCAGCGTCCCACGTATTGGCTGGCGTTTTCCACAGCGTGTCAATCTCCTCTTTCAGCAGCCCCAGATACAGATTGATGTCGTTCCCTGGTTGTTTCGGCCCTTCAATTAGCATACTCATGTGAATGTACTTCCTCTTCATGCACAACCAGGGGGGAAGGTTTTACATCCACACGAACACAGGCCAGGTGCTATGTGTGCTTCTCTGGCTGCCAAACGGATTGACTCCATCGGTGCTCGCGCCCAGCACGATGTTCCTTCTATCGTTCCCAAATTCTGGGTATTCGAAGTTCAACGCTTGCCACTGGCTCGCATCCTTAGGGTGACTCAGCATCTTTTCTTTTTTATCTATCTCCGGATCATTTGCGTCATCTTCTCGCTTCTTCTCCTCCCTATCCGCGTGCCAACGCAGGAGCTTTGCTACCTTAGGGTCCGTGAAATACCGCTGCAGACGAGGAGTGATCGGAAAGTACCACACCACTTTTCGAGGAGCTTTCTTCCTCTTCTTGTATCGAGTGACACCGCACACCGGACATATGGTAGACTCCACGTGCTCGTCCCGATAAATGATGCAATTGTTCATGCACACATGGTATTTCACGTGCGGTAAATCTAGAGGACACACGATTTTCTTTGCCTCCTCCAAACTAGTCGGGCACTTGTTCCCCTTGGGAAGACATTCGTGCCAGAATGACATGTTCTCGTCGAAGCATGCGTCGGTCATTTTGTGTTTTACCTTCATCTCCAGAGCCATGAGCGTTACTTTCAGGCGGGTATCCTCGGGCCTGCATCCTTCATACAATGGAGTAACCGCGTCTAACTCAAGTTGATCCATCTTGGCTTTCTCTCGGGCGGCAGCTCTTGCGTTATCCGTCTGCTTGAGAAGCAGCTCTTGAATATGAGGGTCCTGCACCCAGCCCATCGATGGTCCAGCTTCATCTGCTCCGCCAGCATCCTCATCATGTCCTGCATCTTCTTCTACATGATGACTGTGTACAGCATCACCGTCGTGATCATCTCCTTGGGATTCTTCGTCTTCTCGCCCGCCCGAGCAGCGGTGGTTGTCTTGCTGCCCTTCCTCATTTCTTGCCCGGCCCCCATGGACGACTTCGTAGTCATCTTCATCACCTTGCCACCGATAGCCATCCATGAAACCACGCAAGAGCAGGTGGTCCCGCACCTGCCCGGAATCCGGGTCCGCAATAAGGCTATTCAGCTTCCATCTTCGACACAGACATCTTATCTCCGTCTCGTTCTTTTGAAGCATCTCGGCCTTCGCGGACCTCAAAAACCTATTCACGATGCCTTCGGTCATCGTGCGGACCATGGTCGCCTGCGGGGTAGAGCAAAACGAAATTTTAGAACCAAGAAAAAATTTGGCATGACTTTCCCTAAAAATAGGACCAAAAAGAATGCTTAATGCCAAAATTCTCGCCGAAACGGAAATGAATCAACATTCCGGCAAAATATTGGCAACTATCACATTTCAAATACTGGTACACCTCCAAACACAAACACATATGCAAAACCACAAACATATGCAACACCACGAACATACATAGATCTAGCTAGGCCATAAAAAGTGCATGTGCACATTGTTGTAGGGAGAACAACATAAATATAGCTTCCGCCCTTACTTACCTAGCAAAACAAGGTAACTTAACCACTTAATTTGAATGAATTTATGGTGGAAATGAGGTGAAAAAGAGAAGGCACCCGAGACAAGGAGGAGGCGGTGGACAGAATGAAGTGGGGAGAAAGTGAGTGTGGGAGGAGAGGCTGTCCAAAATATCTTGTTGCTGCCCACTTACTAATGGCGCACCAACCACAAATGCGCCATTAGTAATCCAGGTTACTAATGGTGCACCCCCTGGTGGTGCGCCATTAGTAGTTTTGCAAAAAAAACATACTAATGGCGCACTACACCACGGTGCGCCATTACTAGTTTAAACTAGTAATGGCGCACCGCGTGCGAGTGCGCCATTAGTAGTTTTGCAAAAAAAGGAATAAAAAAATAATGAAAAAACAACATTAGTGGCGCACTCTCTGGAAGGTGCGCCATTACTAGTTACAACTAGTAATGGTGCACTGCCTGTGGATGCGCCATTAGTATGTTTGGACAGGCGCACTAGTTAAAAAAATTGATACTAATGGCGCACCGTCAGCCAGGTGCGCCATTAGTAGTTTCAACTCTAATGGCGCATCAGAGGTTGGTGCGCCATTAGTATATACTAATGGCGCACCACTTGTCTGGTGCACCATTAGTGTCAATCCCATCTATAGCCCTTTTTCTAGTAGTGCGAGCATCTCATGCAACACACATTCATACACGGGCGGTCGTCTCGTCGTTATACCTTTGAAGCGTGCGTTTCGGGGCGGTTCAAAATCGTCGAGGGAAGTAGTTGTACACGTTTCGTAGTTGTTCGGGGTCACGACGAGGAACTTGACGTCCACAGAATCTTCGAGGGTCGACAGTAGTGGAAGTAGTGGTACACGGCGGCGGCGGTAGTTGTACACTTGACGGTCTTCGGCGACGGTAGTGGTACATCTTGTAGTCGAACTTGACGGAACCAAATGTCCTCGAGGGTAGTCGTGGTACTTGGAAATTTCGGAGACGGCAGCAGGGTACTTGACGTGTCACCATGTAGTCGTGCGTTTGTTGGAGAGGATCTTGGTGCATCCAAAGCGAAGAAATACAAAAGGGCCTCAGGTCTCGGTGGTCAACGAAAAGGAGGCCGACCCGTGGACCTGGCATTTGACTGAATCGAGTCCACGAGGACAAGCGGGGGAGCTGCTGCTGCTGTTCGAGGCGAAGCAGGGGCGCAGTTCAGGCAAAACAGAGGCAGCAGCGGTGAGGCTTGGGGCTGGCGACGAAGATCCGGGCGAGGACGGGGCTCTTTGTCGAGGTGGGGATGGACTTGGGTTGCTAGGAGCGTCGAGGCTTGAGCGATGAGTTGCTGCTGCTCGATGCAGCTAGGGGATGTAGAGGACAACGGGAAGACAGGGAGGACAGCTCGGGTGCAGAGGTCGGGCGTGCCGGCGAGGACGGGCAGCGGGATGACACGAGGTCGCAGGGGAGGCGGGCGACGGACCAAGGTGGTGGTGGTGGAGGACGCGGGCCGGCTCGATCCGGCCGGATCCGAGGCCAGGGAGGCGCTCGGGGACGGGAGGAGCGGCACGGCTTTCATGGGAATCAGGCACGGCGCGTGGGAGGAGGAGGCGAGGCAGAGGAGGGGCACGGGCGCAGGCGACGGAGGGCACCGCGGCGGGCCTGAGCGACGGTGAGGGGCGGCGGGATCGAGAGGCACGGGAGGAGGAAGGGGCGCGAGGGAGGAGATCGAAGGGAGAGATGGGGATCGAGGGAGAGATGCGGGTGTGCAGTGCTGGAGGGAGGACGAGGGAGAGATCGAGAGGAGGGGGTCGGGCTAGGGTTAGGAGGGGCGGCTGGGCCTTGGGAGGCCGGCCCAGTGGAGAAAGAAGTGGCCAGAGGTCTGGCTGGGCAGCTGGGCTGGGCTCTCTCTCTCTCTCTCACTAATCTCTATCAGAAAAGAAATAGAGAGAGGAAAAGAAAGAGAGGGTTAGGGAAAGATTTGCGCATGGGGATAATTTTCCCGGACTCGCAAAAATATGCTCGTTCCAAGAAAAATAGAAAGTGAGCATGGGCAAAAGTTGAATTCAAACTCATTTGAATTTATTTCAAATGGTTTGAACTAGGACTTGATAAAAGGAAGGTCCAAAAATGTTCGGATTTTTGGTGGAGCTCCGGAAAATGGTAAAAGAATTATTGGCAAGGTTAGAGAGTCAAAACTTGAAGAAGAAAAGGCCAAGGGATTTAATATGCAAGTGGGTTCGTGGGTGATTCCAAAATAATGGAATATTTTATAATATCTCCCTAAATATCGGGAGGGTACGTTATAAAGAGAAGTCACCCTTCCCTCGATTTAAATGGATCGAAGATCCATACAATTTATTTAGAAGAGTTATAAAAATTAAATGGCATGATGGCATGATGACATGATGCAATGCAAAAATAAAAGAGCAAGCACAAAAGAAACACATGGCAAAACTCGGAATAGCTGGAAGTCTTCTGGAGCGTCACAACACTCCACCACTACGAGAGGATCTCATCCCGAGATCTAGGATGGCACCGGAGGGAAGCAGAAGAGGAAGAGAAGAGGTAAAACTAAGTTGCTTCTCCGACAAACGCGTGAAACCAAAGAACCTTGAGAGGTTGAAAAGTTGAAAGAAAGAACACAACAGAGTTGAACACAATTGAGAGCACTGCGGTAGAGAATAGAATGAAGGAACACCATGTGAACCTTGGAGGTTGCAAAGCTATGAATGATGAGCACAATGAACAAGAAGGAATTGAAACCACTCTGGTTGAAACGACATAAGAATGAATAAGAATGATATAATTTTGGCAGCATTCCAACTGATAATGGAAGGAATTGAACATGAACTTCAGAAGATGGGATGATACTTGATGAAATCAACATCACACTGCCTCCGGAACTATTGAAAGAATGGCACAATGGGTAAGAAGGATTTCAGACAGCACTCAGGTTGAAAGGAGATGCAAGACTTGATAAGATGAAAAGAACTTGAAGAGATGACCCAACATTCCGGTTAAATGGATAAGCACGAAAAGGACACGATCCTCAATACGAGAAGATGAGTGAAGAGAGCAGCATCACAATGCCTTCAAAAGAAAGAGTAGAAGATAGATCATTGGCATAACAAAATGGAGAAGAAAATGCCAACTTCTGCCAAAATTATGGGGTGACAACCGGCCACTAACGGAAACAATTGCTTGCTTGAGATCACAAAGAGATGAAAACTGCTTTCGCCGAGAGGATAGTTAAAAACTTGGATCATTGATAAGCACCACAATAGCAACATTCCTTAGGGAAGGCTTTTAGGTGAAATATGACACAAGATAACTCCAACAAAGAGATTGATGGATTTAAAATACCTCATTCTTGACAACATGTGAATCGCGAAACAAGAATGGAAATTGTCAAGAATGATATAACACCATCTCAAAAGATAAGGTAGGAGAATTGCACTTTGAAATGCAAGATGAAGAATGCTTGAACGCCTCAAAACAAAACATGTGTTGAGCACCATGTTTATTTTTAGAGTATAGCTTGGTGGGTCATAACTTCAAGAGGAATCTTGAAGAACAATTGAAGGATGAAAGGAATCCTTTATGAACCACCATGTAGAGCCTCCATGAAGAACTTTGGTAACAAAAGGATGATAGAAAGAAAGAGAAGTTGCAAACACAAGGTGAAGCTTTGCGATGATTTTAGATGGAGCTACGAAATGAGTAAACTTTGAACTCCGGACAAGAAAGATGAAAAACTTGGAACTGAGAATTGCTTCCTGATGAACAAACTCCAGAAGAAGGAATTAATTACTTGGATGAAACAAGAATAAGAATTATGTCATGCCTATCCTTCACCAATTTAAATTGATGACAAGCAACAGATTTGGCATACTACTTATTCTCGTAGAAAGGATTAAGAGAGATATAGCGCAAACTTGAGAAGGTATTGATGGAACCACCGGTGGGATTGGAAACAACGAATGAATTGATATGATAACGAAGGAAGTGAAATCTTTAACGAACCACCGTAAGAATTCAAAAATGACTGATGAAAGAGAATGAATCACCGGGAAGAATTAGAAGAACCAATATGCTAGAGGGGATTTAGGTACAAGAGAACTAGAAGAACTCGAGTTAATTAAAGAACATTTGAACGAAACGCCGGGATAAATAGAGAAGGATAACTGGAATGATGGCCTCCAGTGAAAATAAATGGAAAACAACTCATGAAATGCTCCGGATGGGTGAATAGAATTCCCACAATCGAAAACAATTATGAGAAGGTGGCATCAAACTTGGACTACACATCTTTGGAAGAACGGGTAAGGATTTAAGAGGAACTCTTCTTCGGTCTTCAAAATTCGAGAATGACGACAAGAAACACCACCGTGAATTGTTGAGACACTCCGGAAGGATTAAAATAGGAAAGGTTGAGCCAAAGCTAAAAAGAATTTGAAAGCGACCTTAGGGAAGGCATGTGACTGATGAAAATTCATTCTTACGTCAAACTTCGAAAAGAATTTGGGAACGGCTCCTGATAATTAGAAGAGTCAGGTAAGATCCTGGGAAAAGACCTGTGGGTTAGGGCCCACTCAAAAGGAAAACATCGTTGAATGATTGATTGAAAGGGGGGATTGCGCCGGTTGAATTAAATGACTTGAATGAGATAATAATCTCGAAATAGTTTGAATGGATTGATAATGGAGACACAAATCTTCTGAGATATCTTCGGCACTTCGGATATGAATAGAGAGAGGTGAACGATTATGAGAGGCACCAGCATGGGATAGCATTTGAATGAGGATAAGGATATGATCAACACCGAAAGCTTGAGTCGAATCCACCGAAGAAGAAAAGAGAACAAAGAATGATGAACTTGAAACTCCTGGCCAACTTCATGAAAATCACCGGGTAAGAACATTGATTGCAAGGAGTGAAGAGGCTTCACATGAATAAATGGATACTTGATTAACATATATGAGTCCTTGAAGAAAAGGGTGGGAGGGCGGGAAAACAAAGGCAACTTGGTACGGATGAAACAAACACCGTTGAGAAAACTTAGAATTGATCTTGCGGATGGGGAGAATGATGGGATCATCTCGAAGAGAAGCGCACCGGTTGGAAAAGAATTAACATGACAACCTCAATGATCAAGAAGGATTAGCACTCCCATAGAAATATGAGAACACCATTTATGAATGGTATGGATTCAACATTTGACTTCGAAGCAACTCGATTACCACAACTCAAAACAAAACAAAGGATTTGGCTTGCAGAATAAGCCGGAACAAACATATGATAGAGATTTCGTCCGAAGTTTTCGTGGTGGGGCCCACACGAACTCGAGTGTACAGCACCATCATGTACAAGGCAGTGCACATGACATATGAAGTGTCCCCGAACTAGCATAGCCAAGGGTTCTTTAAGACACAACGAGACCACTGTAAAAACGACCGTGGAAAGGCGGACCACTAGACGTCGAACCCCAATCTCATATCATGCATCTGTCGAAAAGATATTCCAGGGGCTACTTGAATTCCCACCTATAAAACTCCCGAAACTTTCTCGTTATGCAATCTGGTGTTGGGGATACAGGGGAAGCAATATATATCTCACCCAAAACTAACAATACCTACATCCAAGCTGTATCCATCCATCAACACATAACCAAGAAACCTTCGGAAATCATGTACCTCAACCTTCGAAAAGCATCCATTATACGAGTTATGGCAATACTCCTGAACTCCCGCCCCAGTACTGGGTCGCGTCGAGTTTATCTCACCAACAACTGCATAAAAGAGATTTTCAATGTCGGCAAAACTCAGGTATTCCAGAACTGCAACGATAAAATTGTGACGACAACACCTCGGAGCTCAACTCCTCGGGTCAATGCCACATAATAGACAGGAGGCACCAAGAACAATGTTCTCGTCACAAAACCATCGGAACGATTCCAAGATACCCGCGTGATCCTAAAAAAAATTGGTGAAATTTGAGGAGAGGAAAGTCAAAACATCTACGTTAGGAGACCTCACCAGAGTGACGAAGGGACTGAGGAGTAAAAAGAATCCTACTCTCCGATATATATAATCCTAAGACTCAAAACTTTTTTCTAGACTCAACAACGCCAGCAAACAATCAAGCAGGGGGCTCCTAAGTCGGGGATGGCTCTGATACCAACTTGTAACACCCACGATGCGGCTATATCTCCCACGTGTCGAAGCACGACTTAGAGGCATAACTGCATTGTGGTTTTGTCGCAAGAAGGGTCATCTTCACACAATCCCATGTAATGAACAAGAATGGGATAAAGAGTTGGCTTACAATCGCCACTTCACACAATGAACATCTAATAAATCATACATCATTCAGAGTACACACATATAGGTCCGACTACGGACGAAGCCAAAAGAAAAGAAGATAACCCAACTGCTAGATCCTCGATCGTCCCAACTGGGCTCCACTACTGATCAACATGAAACGAAACATAGCAACAACTAAGATCTTCGTTGAGCTACCATCTGAGCTCGGTTGCATCATCTGCACTGGTATCATCGGGACCTGCAACTGTTGTGATAGTATCTGGTGAGTCACGAGGACTCAGCAATCTCAAAACCTGCGAGATCAAAACTATTTAAGCTTATGGGTAGGAAGGGGTAAACTGGTGAGGTTGCAGCAGCGACTAAGCATATATGGTGGCTAACATACGCAAATAAGAGCGAGAAGAGAGCAAACGGAACGGTCGTGAACTAGCAATGATCAAGAAGTGATCCTGAACTACTACTTACGTCAAACATAACCCAAAACCGTGTTCACTTCCCGGACTCCGCCGAAAAGAGACCATCACGGCTACACACGCGGTTGATGCGTTTTAATTCGGATCTGGAGTCAAGTTATCTACAACCGGACACTAACAAATTCCCATCTGCCTCATAGCCGCGGGCACGGCTTTTGAAAGTTTAAACCCTGCAGGGGTGTCCCAACTTAGCCCATGATAAGCTCTCACGGTCAACGAAGGATATTCCTTCTCCCAGGAAGACCCGATCAACCTCGGAATCCCGGTTTGCAAGACATTTCGACAATGGTAAAACAAGACCAGCAAAGCCGCCCGATGTGCCGACAAATCCCGATAGGAGCTGCACATATCTCGTTCTCAGGGCACACCGGATGAGACATCCTACGAGTAAAACCAGCCCTCAAGTTTCCCTGAGGTGGCCCCGCAGTCTACTCAGTTCGGACCAGCAATCGAAGGAGCACTGGCCCGGGGGGTTAAAATAAAGATGACCCTTGAGTCTGCAGAACCCAAGGGAAAAAGTCTTAGGTGGCAAATGGTAAAACCAAGGTTGGGCCTTGCTGGAGGAGTTTTATTCAAAGCGAACTGTCAAGGGGGTACCATAAATCATCCAACCGCATAAGGAACGCCAAATCCAGGAACATAACACCGGTATGACGGAAAACTAGGGCGGCAAGAGTGGAACAAAACACCAGGCATAAGGCCGAGTCTTCCACCCTTTACCAAGTATATAGATGCATTAATTAAATAAGAGATATTGTGAAATCCCAACATAATCCTGTCCATCATGGAGCAATCTTCAACTTCACCTGCAACTACCAACGCTATAAGAGGGGCTGAGCAAAAGCGGTAACATAGCCAAACAACGGTTTGCTAGGAAGGGTGAAAAGGTTAGAGGCTGACATGGCAATATGGGAGGCATGGTAAAACAAGTAATACGTAGCGCATCATAGCGATAGAACGAAGCAACTAGCAAGCAAAGATAGAAGTGATATCGAGGGTAATGGTCATCTTGCCTGAAATCCCGCAAGGAAGAAGAATGAGTCCATGAAGAAGACAAATGAACGTAGTCGAACGAATCCTCACAACTCCGGAACGAAACCGAAGCTAACGAGAGAAGCAAACCGGAAAGAAGCAAACAACATGGTAAACACACAAGCATAATCATGGCATGATGCACAAACAAGTATGATGCATGTCCGGTTTAATGAGGCATGGCATGGCAATATGCAAAAACAACACTACAATTTAAGTGGAGCTCAATATGCAACGAGTTGCATATTGACGGAACGCCACATCAATTATTTAGTTCGCTCTCGTTTAGGTACTCAATAATATTAAATGTTATTAAACATGGCAAGGGGTGAAACATAATTGAATCTAACCATTTAGGCAAGTTTAAATGAGGCCGGAAACAACAAACAACAATTCCGGTAAATCCTCATGTTATTTAGCAATTTAACGCAAGCAACAATTTTAAGCATTTAAATGGTTTATCATGATGCAGATGACATATACAAGTTTATGCAATTTATGAAAAGGTTGACATAAGCATGTTACGAGGCATTTGTCGCCATGGCGGAAGGAAAAAGGTGCCACGGCGGCGAAACGGAAATGGTGCCACGGCAACATTCCGGTCCCGATAACTCGAGTGAGATACCGATTTAAAAGGAAGTGTGACGTGAGCGAGTCATGCAAGAATGGTGGGGTGCTCCCGGATTCCGGGTTCACACGGGACGGTGGCATGGCAAACGAGGAACGTGCAAAGACAATCGGGCACGGTGCAAACACGAGCATCTCATGCAACACACATTCATACACGGGCGGTCGTCTCGTCGTTATACCTTTGAAGCGTGCGTTTTGGGGCGGTTCAAAATCGTCGAGGGAAGTAGTTGTACACGTTTCGTAGTTCTTCGGGGTCACGACGAGGAACTTGACGTCCACAGAATCTTCGAGGGTCGACGGTAGTGGAAGTAGTGGTACACGGCGGCGGCGGTAGTTGTACACTTGACGGTCTTCAGCGATGGTAGTGGTACATCTTGTAGTCGAACTTGACGGAACCAAATGTCCTCGAGGGTAGTCGTGGTACTTGGCGATTTCGGAGACGGCAGCAGGGTACTTGACGTGTCACCATGTAGTCGTGCGTTTGTTGGAGAGGATCTTGGCGCATCCAAACCGAAGAAATACAAAAGGGCCTCAGGTCTCGGTGGTCAACGAACAGGAGGCCGACCCGTGGACCTGGCATTTGACTGAATCGAGTCCACGAGGACAAGCGGGCGAGCTACTGCTGCTGTTCGAGGCGAAGCAGGGGCGTAGTTCTGGCAAAACGGAGGCAGCAGCTGCGAGGCTTGGGGCTGGCGACGAAGATCCGGGCGAGGACGGGGCTCTCTGTCGAGGTGGCGATGGACTTGGGTTGCCAGGAGCGTCGAGGCTTGAGCGATGAGTTGTTGCTGCTCGATGCAGCCAGGGGATGCAGAGGACGCTGGGAAGACAGGGAGGAGAGCCCGGGTGCAGAGGTCGGGCGTGCCGGCGAGGACGGGCAGCGGGATGACACGAGGTCGCAGGGGAGGCGGGCGACGGAGCAAGGTGGTGGTGGTGGAGGACGCGGGCCGGCTCGATCCGGCCGGATCCGAGGCCAGGGAGGCGCTCGGGGACGGGAGGAGCGGCACGGCTTTCATGGGAATCGGGCACGGCTCACGGGAGGAGGAGGCGAGGCAGAGGAGGGGCACGGGCGCAGGCGACGGAGGGCACCGCGGCGGGCCTGAGCGATGGCGAGGGGCGGCGGGATCGAGAGGGACGGGAGGAGGAAGGGGCGCGAGGGAGGAGATCGAAGGGAGAGATGCGGGTGTGCGGTGCTGGAGGGGGGACGAGGGAGAGATCGAGAGGAGGGGGTCGGGCTAGGGTTAGGAGGGGCGGCTGGGCCTTGGGAGGCCGGCCCAGTGGAGAAAGAAGTGGCCAGAGGCCTGGCTGGGCAGCTGGGCTGGGCTCTCTCTCTCTCTCTCTCACTAATCTCTATCAAAAAAGAAATAGAGAGAGGAAAAGAAAGAGAGGGTTAGGGAAAGATTTGCGCATGGGGATAATTTTTCCGGACTCGCAAAAATATGCTCGTTCCAAGAAAAATAGAAAGTGAGCATGGGCAAAAGTTGAATTCAAACTCATTTGAATTTATTTCAAATGGGTTTGAACTAGGACTTGATAAAAGGAAGGTCCAAAAATGTTCGGATTTTTGGTGGAGCTCCGGAAAATGGTAAAACAATTATTGGCAAGGTTAGAGTAAGGCCAAGGGATTTAATATGCAAGTGGGTTCGTGGGTGATTCCAAAATAATGGAATATTTTATAATATCTCCCTAAATATCGGGAGGGTATGTTATAAAGAGAAGTCACCCTTCCCTCGATTTAAATGGATCGAAGATCCATACAATTTATTTAGAAGAGTTATAAAAATTAAATGGCATGATGGCATGATGACATGATGCAATGCAAAAATAAAAGAGCAAGCACAAAAGAAACACATGGCAAAACTCGGAATAGCTGGAAGTCTTCTAGAGCGTCAGTCTCGGGGCGTCACAACCCGAGGGTTCCATTGCAGAGGCCTACATTGCTACAGAAGCATGGACATTCTGCTCAAAATACATTGAAACAGCTGATCAGCTTAGCAAAGAGGTGGGTGAAGACAATCCCGGGCTCAATGTTTTCAATTATCCTGTTCGAGTTACAGGGAAGAGTCGACAAGAGGACAAACCTAAAGATTTGGACAAAATGGTTTGGTATGTGTTGAATAACTGTCCTGAGATACTACCTTATATCAAGTAAGTGCAGTACTGCAGATTATACATCGTAATCTACTAAACTTGCAGCTCATTCATATATATTTAGATGTTTGACGCGATCACTATGTTGTGCAGCATCTACAAAGAGGAGTTACTGCCACAAAACCCAAGAAACATTGACAAACTGGTTATGGCAGGATTTGCGAAATGGTTCAAGAACCGTGTAAGCTTTTGAAGTGCACTGTCAGTTTTTTTAATATATTGAGTACATAAGATGATCAGCTTGCCTATTTTCTAACAGGCAGTTGATGATGCCCTTTACTCACTAGCAATGGGTCCTGATACTTGGGTAAGACATTATGAATCTTGCATTGTTGGAGATGTGCACTACAACACCCTTGCACGAGACGAAGGCAGGAAGACACAATACAGTGCCATCATGAGCATGGATACGTATGACAAAGAGACAACTGAAATGTATGCTAACATAATAGTCATTGTTCAGTTGCAGTATATCTCCAGTTTCGAGGATCATCGGTGTGTGGTTCTGTTGTGCTGTCGTTGGTATAACCTATTTTCCAGGATCGCAAAACCCAGAGCTGATGATTATTTCAAATCCATCAATGTCAAGGCGGCGTACCAGACCAATGAGCCTTTTATTTTGGCAAATCAAGCAACATAGATATTTTTCTTGGAAGACACATTTGCACGTAGCGATGACTGGAGAGTATTGGAAAGGATTGAGCAGAGGAATTCGTTTAATGAAGTTGCACAACAAGATGATGCTTACACTGCTCCTGATGTACAAGATAACACAGATGTTCCTAATATCTTTGAGAACCATCATGTCAATGACGCCGGCGAAAATATTGCATGTCGTGCTGTGGACATACAAGAGTTGATCAAGAAGAAGCCAATGTTCGAGGACGTTGAGGACGAAGAAGAAGATGACACCGTGGGGAATTACGATTCAGACTGATACACATGGTGAAGATGTTGACGCTGCTGTTGCGGATGATGATTACATTGCTTTTGTCGTATTTGCCTGTCAGAAGACGTTTTTTTATCTACTATGTGAAATTGTGTTTGCTATGACAACTGAAACCTGATGAACATGTTGTTTAGTATTTTGCTGTGAGAACATCACTTGTTATGTATGTTGATTTGTGTTTGGTGATTGTATGACAACTAAAACATGATGACATTGTTGTTTAGTTGTACTCATATTTGGATGTGAAACTTGAATTTGATGGCATAGTTTGTTGTTGGACTGCAATTTGCTCGACGTCTTCGAATGAGAACAAAGCTGACCTGAAAGGGCCTTTGCTATTTATTTATTTATATGAGCAAAAGGGGATACCCCCTGATTTCCGTTAATAGAAATCATTAGATATTCACAACACTACGCCCAGCCTACTACACAGGTTTCATTCATTACTAGTTTCAGCAAAGTGCTCATGTCGTAGCCACTGAATACATCACGAGTGCTATATACACTGCAAATAAAGAGACAATCATCGTACAGAGCACATCGATTTTGCCCATTATCTTCACAAGCTCTTTCATCTCCTCATTGTTGTCAGGGCTGTTCAGCAGCTGTTGCTTGGCCATGATCAGAGGAACTGCATCTTTAACCTTCTGCTCTGCATCTTCCTCTTCTGTCGTTCCTT
The DNA here is from genome assembly GCF_002162155.2 of Triticum dicoccoides. Taxonomy (NCBI): domain Eukaryota; kingdom Viridiplantae; phylum Streptophyta; class Magnoliopsida; order Poales; family Poaceae; genus Triticum; species Triticum dicoccoides. Next base: position 584,618,142 of record NC_041391.1, on the reverse strand, counting down.
CAGTTACTTGTCCAACACCCCAACATGCTGGTATTGGGATTCCTCTGCTAACCAAATAATCAGCATAGTTGCATTCCCCCACATCAGCAACTTCCCAGAAATACAAATCACACGAATCTTCCCTTTTCTGCGCGAATCAAATTGGAAGATCATCAACCAAACTATTAAAAAATCAGCAACTGAAAGCAGCAGAACAACACTTAAACATATTATTACCCCATGATTCGGGCATTTGTAGAAGACTCGGCCAGGGCTGCGGATTGTGGTTGAGACACGACAGATGACTCTGCGTGATTTGCAGTTGTGGCACCACACCAATGGCAGCGGGTTGCAATGAGCAATCGGCTGCGGTGCGCGTGCCGGCGGGGGTGTGATGAGACCCATAGGCGATGGTACGGGTGGCGAGTTGGCGCATATCTGGTTGTTTCCTGCTGAAGAGCAGGTGAACGAGCAGCCAGCGGACATGGTTGTTGTGGCCAGAGCTTCTGATGCTAGGCAGAGTAAGTAGAGAAGAGGAGAAGCGAACGTTGGATATGTCAGTTTCATTACTTGCAGAGTAGCATAGCACCATATATAGTCATAGTCTAGGTTTGGATTCGAACCAGCTACAGGAGCACGTCTTTATTTTTTCTAAAACTCGGCAACGTCTCTTTACTGGTACACTAGCTTGTTCTGTACGCCTTCCCAAGTCTTTGATTTTCTTTCCCTTTTTGCAAGGAAGGAAGCAGGACAAACTTGAGAGTTCCTCGGACTCGAACCCAAGACCTCTCAGTTGAAAACCAAGGGTGCTAGTCAGTTATGTGGCGAACGTTCCCTGTGAGGAGGACGGCAGACAGACGCATTTTCCTCGCAGTTTTCTTCCTATATATAAAAAAGTATGCTACTTGGTGTCCGCTTAGTCAAAAAACGATTGTGCCAACCTTGACCGTTGATTGACATTCAACGTCTGTCGCGTTTCTTCAGTCTCTTCTTCCTCGAGCCGCCAAAGCCAAACCAGCGCCGACGGGACCGCCTGCTCCCGCCTCCCACGGCTGGCTGTGATCTTCCCCGGCTCCTGTTCGTTCCCATCCGAGGCCTCACCATCATCCTCCGCCTTGGTTCACTCGCCGCGGCGCCGCCCTTCGGTGTGGTCAACATGGTCAACAACTAAGAGGAATAAGGAGATGATTGTACATGGTGAGGATGACAGTAGGGACCCAGCAGCGCGCAGTAAATTTGTTTTTTCGGGACAGAGAAGGGTATCAACTGGGTTGTGCGGGACCCGTGGCCCGTCTAGCCAAGGCTTTTATTTCATATGTTTAGCACATGACCAGGCCAGTTTGTTTTTTTTTCTTTCTGAAAAATGGCTAGCCAGCTATTTTGTTTTTTGCAGAATAACCAACATAGGCCTACTTGCTTTTCTACGCCCTGCTGGGCCGGAAATCTTTCAAGACGAGGAGGGATGCATTTTGCCCAGAAAATGGGCTATAAGTAATAAGAAATGGGCTATAAGTAATAAGAAATGGGCTATAAGTAATAATAAATGGGTTGTAAGATGAAAAAAATACAGCAAACATGCAATTAGTTCCCAAATATTGTTTTCTTTCGGATTTTGATATTTTAAATTTCATTGTTTTTGTGCGGGTAAAATTTGATTGAACTTAAATTAAGGTATATTTAGATTTCAAATTAATTTGAATCTGGCTAGAAATTTCGGGTTGTATGCTGTTTGCGACAGATTTGGAGGCTGAATTGTGGGTCTACTAGGTTGACGTGTACTTTGGCTTTGTCAACTTAGTCCACAAACAATTCTAGCAGCAGTGACCGTTGGATGTTAATCCAACGGCCGTGCTGCTTCTTCAATATCTGATCTTCTTGCTCCAGCCGCCCAAACCAGCTCCGGTGGGCCTGCCTGCTCCTGCCTCCCGTGGCCGGCTGTGCTGCCGCACAGGCCGCACCGCCCCACCCTACTTCATTGCTGGCCAGGCCATTCCTCTACTCACCCACACCTCCTGTTATTTTCCGGCAACGACAGCCGGACCAGTAAACCCTCGTACTCCCCACCACGTGGGCAACCATTGCCGAGTCTTCCCAGGATCCGTGTCGTTCCCTTCCTAGGCCTCGTCGTCGTCCACCGCCATGGTGCTCTCGGCGCGGCCTGGTCAACATGGTCAATGAACGACATCCATCGGCCGTGGACTGTACGCGCAAAATAATGATTCCTCCACCTGACAGCTGGGACCCACCAGAAGGGCCTCTCTATTTCGCGAAAAAAAACATTCCCCCCACTAACATGTCGGACCCACCAGCTATATCTTCGCACGCAAGGAAGTGCCTCCTTATTACGCACAAAAAAATGAATACCCACCCTGCTAGCTGGGACCCACCATAGTAGGAGGATGACTTGTGGGCCACCTAAGTTGACGGGGATGGAGGGCTTTGTCAACTTAGTCAATATGAACGATTCTAGCTCTAGTGACCGTACGATGTCCATCCAACGGCCGTACTGCTTCTTCAACGTCTGGTCTTCTTGCTCCAGCCGCCCAAAGCAGCGCCGGTCGTGCCGCATGCTCCTGCCTCCCGTGGCCGGCTGTGCTGCCGCGGAGGCCTCACCACCCCTACTATTCCCACCGCTGGCCAGGCCATGCGGCGACGGCAGCCTCACACCACAGCCGAAACAGTGAACCCTCGTACTCCTCTTCGCGCGGGCTTCCACTGTCGCGTCTTTCCCGGCTCCGTGTCGTCCCCTTCCTAGGCCTCACTGTCGTCCACCGCCGTGGTGCTCTCGGTGTGGCCTGGTCAACGTGGTCAAGGAACGACTTCCATCAGACGTGGACTGTACATGGAGAGGCTGACAGCTGGGTCCACGGTCGCAGCAAGGAAGTGCCTCCTTATTACGCATAAAATAATGATTCCTCCACCTGACAGCTGGGAGCCACCGGATGGGCCATTGTATTTCTTGGAGAAAACATATCCCCCTGACTGCTGGGACCCACCAGCTTCATCTTCGCACGCAAGGAAGTGCGTCCGGGCAAAAAAACGATTCTCCCCCTTGACTGTTGGGACCCACCAGCTACACCTTCGCACGCAAGGAAGTGCGTCCGGGCAAAAAAAAAGAAAACGATTCGCCCCCCTGACTGCTGGGACCCACCAGCTACATCTTCCCAGGCAAGGAAGTGCCTGACAGTCAGGACCCACCTGGTCGAAGCGTACTGTCAGGACCCCGACTCGATGTCACATCGATCTAGCTTGTAACACCTCATATCACTTTGCGGCCTCACGCACGGTATCCCCACGGGTGTCGCCTTACATTTGCCCGGGACCGTTTGCGCCTTTTGGCTCACGTATATGATAGTGTCGCTAGCATCCATATGATAAAGAGCCCGGGCTGACATGACTAGTCGTAAACCCAAAGTGGCACAGGCTTACAGGGACAGGCATCCATGACCCAGCAACGAACGTGTCGGTCATCAGCAAGTGGGTCCGGGCTGTAGCACTGGGCTAGCAGGACTCCGGTAAACCGGGCTGTAGCGGGCTAACAGGACTCCGGTACTCAATGCGTGACATTTCCCCGAAGGGACAGACACAGGAACGAAGAAGGACACATGCCGGCCAGCGTAAGTGTTCCAGAGCAGTAGCAAGCTACCATGGCTCAGTGGTAACACCAGGAGACATTTCCCGGTAAGAGAGGCTACTAAGGATAAACAACTAGATAGTCAGATCCCACACATACCAAGCATTTCAATCATACACACAATATGCTCGATATGTGCAAATACAACAAGGCATCACAACATGACTCTATGACACAAGTACTTTATTTAAGGCTCAGGGAGCCATACATAATCATACACACAGGTACGGGTCACACGACCCAGCATTCAAGTCATATAGTCATACAAGCCAGCAGCGGAAGTAACTTGTCTGAGTACAGACAACTAGAAAAATAAAAGAGGCTTGGAAAGCCTAGCTATACTACGTGGTCCTTCACAAGCTCAGGATCACCACCTGGGTCTTAGCCTACTCATTGATGTCAACGTCTACGTAGAACCCATCAGAAGGGGTTGCAGCGTCTTCTGTAAAAAATGTAAATTATAGCAACATGAGTACAAAGGTACTCAGCAAGACTTACATCAGATCCTACATACATGCATATCATCAAGAAGGGTTGGTGGAGTTGTTGCAGCAAGCCAGCTTTGACTCTTGGCTAGGCTAACCTACGAGACTCCAACTTGAAATGGTTTTGCGCACACGAGTCCACTACTCACCACTTCAATACACTACCGAGGATCCACCTCCGTCTTCCTACGGAAGAGCCATCCTCGGCACTCACACTTATCTTGAGGCTTTTAGTAGTTTCCATTTACTTGTCTATGAACTGTATAGGCAACCAAGTAGTCCTTTACCACGGACGCGGCTATTCGAATAGATCATGTTAACCCTGCAGGGGTGTACTTCTTCATACATGTTTCCACCACTTAGCGTCTGCACACGACATGTGCTCGGCAGACTTCAAGCGAAAGCCGACGTGGGTGTAGACCACGACCTACCTAAACACTTAAGCCTCTAGTCCAGGTTTATCGCCTATTCAGGTTCCATCCGCAGGGAGTCCGGCCGAGGTTTCCCATACGGCCCCGAACGATGTGAACAGGGTTCCCGGGATACCTAACGGGTATTCGGTACACCGTGCCACGTACCTACCGCATCACAGCCCACCCCTACGGTCAGCGCTGTCCACGGCCTCCAGTAGGCTACAAACACCAGAAACTACTTGCAACTCCTGGACAGAGAGCTAGGGTGAATAAGAAGTCGAGCGGGGTCATATTTCAGGGCCCAATGCATGGTAGTAACTGTATCTTAAATCACACATACAGATATCAGTGCTTAAGGTCGGCTTCAATGAAACAACCCACCATGTACTCCTACATGGCCTCTCATCGATACCTTTACCAAATCGTGTTCACCACACCACTCTCATTACCGACATAATCATTTCACTCTAGCCCATCACCCAGATGAACCAGACCTGACACGACTCTAAGCATAGCAGGCATAGCAAGGTAGGAACAACACATACATATGGCTCAATCAACTCCTACACATGCTAGTGGGTTTCATCTAGTTACTGTGGCAATGACAGGTCATGCAGAGGAAATGGGTTCAACTACCGTAGCACACAGCAGTTTGAATCGTGTTGTCTTAATGCAGTAAAAGAGAGCAGGAGCGAGAACATGGGATTGTATCGATATGATCAAATGGTTGGTTGCTTGCCTGATGGTTCGATGCACGGATACGGTTCTTCGTTAGGGTAGTCACGGTACTCCTCGGGGACAGATCCTGTCGTAAAGGATAACGATACACAGGCATCACCAAACAATGTGCAACAATATGATGCATGCATGAAACATGGCAATATGAGTGTGTTGGGCTAATGCAACTAAAGCTACCAACGCTGTCAGGACCCCGACTCGATGTCACATCGATCTAGCTGGTAACACCTCATATCACTTTGCGGCCTCACGCACGGTATCCCCACGGGTGTCGTCTTACCTTTTCCCGGGACCGTTTGCGCCTTTTGGCTCGCGTATATGAAAGTGTCGCTAGCATCCATATGATAAAGAGCCCGGGCTGACATGACTAGTCGTAAACCCAAAGTGGCATAGACTTACAGGGACAGGCATCCATGACCCAGCTTCGAACGTGTCGGTCATCAGCAAGTGGGTCCGGGCTGTAGCACTGGGCTAGCAGGACTCCGGTAAACCGGGCTGTAGCGGGCTAACAGGACTCCGGTACTCAAAGCGTGACATTTCCCCGAAGGGACAGACACAGGAACGAAGAAGGACACATGCCGGCCAGCCTAAGTGTTCCAGAGCAGTAGCAAGCTACCATGGCTCAGTGGTAACACTAGGAGACATTTCCCGGTAAGAGAGGCTACTAAAGATAAACAACTAGGTAGTCAGATCCCACACATACCAAGCATTTCAATCATACACACAATATGCTCGATATGTGCAAATACAACGAAGCATCACAACATGACTCTACGACACAAGTACTTTATTTAAGGCTCAGAGAGCCATACATAACATACACAAGGTACGGGTCACACGACCCAGCATTCAAGTCATACAGTCATACAAACCAGCAGCGGAAGTAACTTGTCTGAGTACAGACAACTAGTAAAATAAAAGAGGCTTGGAAAGCCTGGCTATACTACGTGGTCCTTCACAAGCTCAGGGTCACCACCTGGGTCTTTAGCCTACTCGTTGATGTCAACGTCTACATAGAACCCATCAGAAGGGGTTGCAGCGTCTTCTGTAAAATGTAAATTATAGCAACATGAGTACAAAGGTACTCAGCAAGACTTACATCAGATCCTACATACATGCATATTATCAAGAAGGGTTGGTGGAGTTATTGCAGCAAGCCAGCTTTGACTCTTGGCTAGACTATCCTACGATACTTCAACTTGAAATGGTTTTGCGCACACGAGTCCACTACTCATCACTTCAATACACTACCGAGGATCCACCTCCGTCTTCCTACGGAAGAGCCATCCTCGGCACTCACACTTATCTTGAGAATTTTAGCAGTTTCCATTTACTTGTCTATGAACTGTATAGGCAACCAAGTAGTCCTTTACCGCGGACGCGGCTATTCGAATAGATCATGATAACCCTGCAGGGGTGTACTTCTTCATACATGTTTCCACCACTTAGCGTCTGCACACGACATGTGCTCGGCAGACTTCAAGCGAAAGCCGACGTGGGTGTAGACCACGACCTACCTAAACACCTAAGCCTCTAGTCCAGGTTTATCGCCTATCCAGGTTCCATCCACAGGGAGTCCGGCCGAGGTTTCCCATACGGCCCCGAACGATGTGAACAGGGTTCCCGAGATACCTAACGGGTATTCGGTACACCCGGCCACGTACCTACCGCATCACAGCCCACCCCTACGGTCAGCGCTGTCCACGGCCTCCAGTAGGCTACAAACACCAGAAACTACTTGCAACTCCTGGACAGAGAGCTAGGGTGAATAAGAAGTCGAGCGGGGTCATATTTCAGGGCCCAATGCATGGTAGTAGATGTATCTTAAATCACACATACAGATCTCGGTGTTTAAGGTCGGCTTCAATGAAACAACCCACCATGTACTCCTACATGGCCTCTCATCGATACCTTTACCAAATCGTGTTCACCACACCACTCTCATTACCGACATAATCATTTCACTCTAGCCCATCACCCAGATGAACCAGACCTGACACGACTCTAAGCATAGCAGGCATAGCAAGGTAGGAACAACACATACATATGGCTCAATCAACTCCTACACATGCTAGTGGGTTTCATCTAGTTACTGTGGCAATGACAGGTCATGCAGAGGAAATGGGTTCAACTACCGTAGCACACAGCAGTTTGAAACGCGTTGTCTTAATGCAGTAAAAGAGAGCAGGAGCGAGAACATGGGATTGTATCGATATGATCAAATGGTTGGTTGCTTGCCTGATGGTTCGATGCACTGATACGGTTCTTCGTTCGGGTAATCACGGTACTCCTCGGAGGCAGAACCTGCCGCAAAGAACACCGATACACAACCATCACCAAACAATGTGCAACAATATGATGCATGCATGAAACATAGCAATATGAGTGTGTTGGGCTAATGCAACTAAGACCAGAAGGGTTTGAACCAATTTGAATCAAAGATTCAAATTTCAAACTCAAACATGGTCCTTTAAAGTGTTTTTCCTTGTTCTGCATTAAACATCAAGTTAACTTGTTTAGTCATGCATGAAAATAGTACAGATGGATAGATTGGATTTTTCTGATCATTTTTCATATATAATTTGTCTGATTTGGAGTTACAGAATAAAAGTTATGAATTTTTGAAGTTTAAACTATATTCTGGAATTTCCTATATTAGATTAAATCCAGAAAATCAATTATTGCGTCAGCCTGACGTCAGTGTGACGTCAGCAGGTCAACGGGACACGTCCGGTCAAACCTGACAGTGGGTCCCGCGTGTCAGTGTGATTAGATTAATTAAAGTTTAATTAAAACTAAACCTGTTTAATTAGTAGGGCTGGGCCCCACCTGTCATTGACTCAGGGGAGTCAACCAAGGCCCACCCGTGGTCAAACCCGGGTCGGCTGCACCGGCGTTTAGCCGCCGGCCAGCCCGACGCGTCGGCGGAAGTGGTTTTGGCTGTTTCGGCAACCAAACGAGCCGCGGAGGCCACCGGAGAGGAGCTGAGGTCGAGCCGCAGCTCTTGGTGGAGTCCGTTGGGGTCGGGGTGGCCGGAGTTGGCGCCGGCGACGACTTTGGCGGCCACCGGGGTTCGGCCGAAGACGAACTTGACGCTAGAGGGGTCGGTGAGGCGCGGGGAGTAGCTAGCTAGGTGCTACGTGACACGGTGAGCATGATGGACACCGTGAAGTGGTCGGAGGGTGACCGGGAGCACGTCGGCGACGAGCTTCATGGCGGTGGGTGCGGTTGAGCTCCAGGAGGTCGCTACACAGCTCAGGAGCAAGAAAAGGAGGGGGGAAGATGGCTAAGCTCACAGTGAGTGCGACGAAGCCCTTGGTGCGGCCGGAGATGGACCGGAGCGACGACGGTGTTGAAGGGGATCTCCGGCGACGGCGGTTCGGGCGAGGTCGTTGCGGTGGACTCGGGCGTTGCGAGCGCTCGGGGCTCGGCTTGCTCGATGGCGTGGACAGCGGCGGAGCTCCTGGACACGATGAGAGGACGCACGGGCGGCGGGGAGCACGG
>NC_041391.1:584602402-584609318 GCF_002162155.2 Triticum dicoccoides | reverse complement strand
CGGGGAGCACGGCTACGACGAAGGCACGGCGATGGTGGCGTCGGTCATGGCGGGGAAGCGCGAGGGAGAGGAGCTGGAGAGGAGAGGGGGTGTCTGGGGGGGGTTCGGGGGAGTGAGGGAGGCCGATCCACGACGTCACCGGGCGAGGGGAGCGGCGAGGCGGCGAGCAGGTGCGTGGCGTGCGCTGCGGTCGCCGTCGGGCACCTGCCTGCCTGCCTGGCCAGCAAGCAGCTCGCTGGAGCGGCGCTGGGCTGGGCCGGCAGGTGGGCCGGGAGCAGGCGTCAGGTAAGTTTTTCCATTTCTTTCTGTTTTCTGTTTTTTTAATACTTCTGCAACTTTGTTGAATTAAATAAAATACTTAGGCAACTCCTAAAATCACCAAACTACTCCTGGTCCATAATTGGATTATTTCCAACATGAAACATTTTAGTTTGGAGATATTTGAGCATTTAAATATTTTATATAATTTTAAATGCCCAAATTCAATTATTTATGATTTAATTCAAAAACCCTAAGATGGCCTAGGAAAATGTGCATCACTTTTGGCAGAGGTTCTGAACCAAGACAAAAATGATGGGCATTTTAGAAGGGCATTTCAGGTTCATTGAAAAAAAAATTAGTAAACCCTAATTGGTTTCAGAGGGGACTGGGGGTTCTGTCATCCCCATTTCAGGTTTCTGATGAAAGAGTGAACATGATGCAACACTCTAATGCATAGCTAACTAGGGTGTGACACGTACGTAGCGTTATCATCCTGGTCGCAAACGTGTACGTACATACTGGTCGATGTAGAGGCACGCACATGTCATAGTAGAGGTGCGCACGTGTCGTAGTAGAGGCGCGCACGTAGCATGTACACGTACGTACAGCGGCCAGGTTGCAAGAAAGAAAATACGGCCACATATGTGTACATACGGGCGGGGTCTCGAACGCCTACTCGCGCATACGTACGGCCAGGGCTCGTGTACATGGTTGGGTCGGAACGGAGAAACAACGTCGTCGTCATGTTCATGGAGAGGCAACGGGATGCGTCGTATTCATGGGGAGGCAACGGAATGCATCGTGTTCATCGGGAGGCAACGGAACGTGTGGGAGCCAACCGGCTGGGTCGGAACGGAATGCGTGGTCGTGTTCATCGGGAGGGCTTGGACGGAACAGGCGATGGAAACGAGGCCTGGCGTACCGCACAACAGAGGAAACGGACCTCCTATGTTCGAAACGGGGTCCTGTTGATCGGGAGGGGTGTGGCGTACCGCAAAATGGAGGAAACGGACCTCCTACGGTCGAAACGGGGTCCTATTGACCGGGAGGGGTGTGGCGTACCGCAAAACGGACAAAACGGACCTCCTACGGTCGAAACGGGGGTCCTGTTGATCAGGAGGGGTGTGGCGTACCGCAAAATGGACGAAACGGACTTGTGTTGGAGCGCTACGGTCGAAACGGGGGTCCTGTTCATCGGGAGGGGTGTGGCGTACCGCAAAACGGGACTCCACGGGATACTGTTCATCTCCACCGTCGACCTCCTCCAGCCTCCACGGGCTATTGTTAACCTCCTCCAGCCTCCACGGGATCTTGTTCATCCAGCCTCCACTGCGCGCTACTCCACCGGCTACTGTTCAACCACCCCTCCATGGGCACCCCTCCACCGTCTACTGTTCATCCAGCCCTCCACACCACGGTGTCCTGTTCAACCAACCCTCCACGGCTGCCCCTCCACCGTCTACTGTTCATCCAGCCCTCCACCCCACGGGGTCCTGTTCATCCAGAAGCAACACCACCACTCACTGTTCATCCAAACCACCCCCGCAACGCTCACTGTTCGTCCAATCGATAGGCTTCGGTTAGCAGCAGTAGCGAAGGAATCGCTCGATCGGGTTCAGTTAACAGCCATCGATCGATCGCTCGGGTTCAGTAACGCATAGCCTGCAGTGCAATCGCTCGGGTTCAGTTAGAGCCCAATGCCTCGCTCGGGTTCAGTTAGAGCCAACGCCTCGCACACACGCGCGTACGTGTACGAGAGAAACGCGCATCACTCGGCCCCGACCTCCCACCGTAACCGGCAACTCCCTGAAATTTTCCTCCCCCTCGCTTCTACCATGGTTTTTTCCGTCATGGACGGCCCAAAGAATGTCATGCAGCCGCGTTTCCGGCCCGCCCAGGACGAAAAGCCCATTTTCTGTCATGATTTTTTGTCATAGAAGTAGGAGCCCACCACATCTGTGATGATATCGGGTTTTGTCACAATTATCATCATAGAAGTGTCATATGTATGACAGAAAAAAATTCGTTCGGCCCAAAATGTCATGGATGTGTCTTTTTTTGTAGTGAAGGCGCGGCTGCCGGGCCTCCCGGCAAGCCACCCTTTTGTACAAGCCTAGCCGACAAGGCATGTAACCCTTTGTACAAAGCCAGGCACAGACCCTGAGCACTAATAAACGAAGCGCTGACGCCCTAAGTTATAGCATGCATGCTAGGTCGAGTCTCTTCCTCGGCTAGGGTTGATAGTGCTTGGCAGCGGCTAACCCCTAGCTTAGAGGTCAGGTGCGCGTCTCTCTATTCTTCTCTGTCTTCTTTGGTTCGCAGGACACATGAGTATTCTTGTCGAACTGCTTTGGAAGAAAGGGGACGGACTGGCATCTAGGCCCCGGCAAGCCAAAGTTGCCGGGGGCTACAAGAGCAAGGATCCATCTGCGGCAAGCCAAGGTTGCCGGGGGCTGTAGATCCAGATAAGTCTTCTATCCTCTATCATGTGTTTCGTTATGGACTGAGGTATGTAAAACCTCGTTTTATCCTTAGGCTACCATGCTCCCCTCATTCCGGAACCTAGGACTCATCTCCCGGAGCCGAGTTTGGTCGTAGTCGCGGCAGCAAGGAAATGAAATGAGGAGCCTAAGCCCACCTCATCCTTTCCTCCGCCAAGGGCGTGAGAAAGGTCGAGCGAAGTGGGGGGACGGCAAGGCTTGTTGCCGGACGAAAAAATGTTTATCTTAAAGGTAACGAGGATTCACTCCTTGTCGTGGGTTCCACCTACGAACGAAAAACCCGTCAAACATCCCTTTTTCATTAAAAAACATCCCGTATAGGTACAGTTCATACGAAATGAAAAACATGAGCAAAGGGATTACAAGTTATAAAGTTAACAAAGACCCGAAGGCTTACAAGACTAAAAAGAGATAAGGTGCCCGTAATCCCTTTCTTGTCCCTCTCCTCAGGAAATGGAACAAGAAAGTAGAAGGGCAAAAGGGGCGCCTAGGCGAGCTATGAGTGGCAGAAGACACCAAGAGAACATCCTGGTGGTCGTCCGAGGGCTGGATGGTGATGGCGGCGCCGGAGGAAGAGCTCGAAGACGAGGCGGCAAGACGTCAATACGCGACGAAGGCGTCGGTGCCCGCATACTCTGACTTGACGGCCTTGTCGCCCGCCCTCTTCCTCTTCTGCAGCCTCCCAACGCCAGCCGCCCAAGGAGATGACCCCGAGAAGTTCAAGGAGCCGGCAACACGGATGATGGGGTCGCTGGTGCCGTTCAGAGCGGCGCCCGACGCCTAGTCAGACCCATCATCCTGCCGCCCGCTAGCCTCGTCGTCGATGCCATTGTCTTCCTCGCCACTCTCGCTCGAGGAGGAATCTTCATCATTAGAAGAGCTCTCCACGCAGCACCTTACACGAGTCCCGAAGTGCTCGAAGATCTTGACGGAGAGGAGGCCACTCTCCATTAGTTTGAAATGGAGAGTGAGCCCCTTCGTCAAGCTGTGGAGGTGAGCGAAGGTCTTCCACCCTCGGTGGAGATACATGACATGAGGGGCGGGGAACTCGACGTCGGCCCATGTGCCACTGTTCCCACAACCCCTCATATGTAGCCGCAACGCGTGCGGTGGATCCAGATCCATCTCTCGTGCAAATGGAGTCGGGTGGCGAAGGCAACGACGCGGTGGCTGGCGCAGCCTGACGAAGAATTCGCAAGGGTTGTCCCCGGCGTGGCCCTCCATCGGAGGAGGGGCTACTGGCGGAGGCGAGGCTGATCTGCCGCCTCGTCCTCCTCTCCCTCGAGCACCACGACGGCCTCGACCTCACCCCTCCCCCTTCCTCTGGCGGCCGGCTCCGCCACTACAAGCTCTCGGGGAGGAGCGATGCGCTGTCTGGCCGAAACCCTCGCCGCCACCGATGAAGCGTCGCCATGCCCCTCGCCATGGCAGAAGAAAGGAGGAAGCGGGAATGGGGAGAGGCATATGACGAAGGGTTGAGAGGCACCGTTCCTCCCGCTCCCCTCTTTATAAAGGGGCGGGGGCGAGGCTCGACCGCCCCCTCTCGGCCAATCCAGCCCGTTGAAGTGACAGCAAGCGGGGTCGTCGACCGCCCTCCCTGCTCCATTGAAGGTGCGTGGGAATCGACCCATGCGCGCGCACAACTTCTCACATCCCGCGCGCCTGTCATTCGCCCTGCATCGTGCATGCAGCGAACATGGCGCGAGGGATAGGCGCAGTGGGACGCGTGGAGCAACGGTTCCCAAGCGAGGGTAATAAATGAGCAGCGGCCCTGCGGTCTCAAAGAGACACGCAAGCCACCTCTTTATTGTCCGCCACGGGATGATGCCAGCATGCTTCCGTCATGCATGCGCACGACCCTCGCGTTGCGCGTTCAACGCGGGTCGTGGAGAAGCGCAGCGGACGGAATAGTTACCACCGTAAAAATCTGCCCCAACTGCCCGCGCGCCGTTCTGGGCTTGGCCCAACAACGTGCTGCGCTTATGTATGACCCAGTCCCGGGGGCTCCTGTCGGTGTACAAAAGTAGGGGCTCTGCTTTTGACCCCTTTACTTGTGCACGGGCAGTCAGAGCCTCCCGCCATGGCCACGCATAACAGGGCAGGAAAGGGAAGCCGGAGAGAAGCCAAAGGCACAAGACAAACAAAGCAACGACAAGGACCAAGGCCACAAAGTGCAAATGGGCGAAGCAGGTTTCCCCAGCAAGACCCTCGCCGGGGGCAGCCTCCGCAGCCTCGGCAAGCCCCTTGCCGGGGCAACTCGCCCACACCAGTGGAGCGAGCCACCCTTGAACCCACGGCCTCCAATGTCAACAACCACGTTGGACCAGGGCTCGGGAGGCACCTCCATGGTGGCATGCAGATCTTTGTGAATACATAGAATGCTCAAGATCAGGTGATGATTGGGGGGTAACAATACTCACGAAGATCCTCACCGAAGAAACCCACAAGACCGTTGGCAAGATCCTTGCCGGGGACGCCAGCGCCCCACGGCAAGACCCTTGCCCGGCCACCCGGCAAGACCCATGTCGGGCCACCCAGCAAGACCCTCGCCAGAGGCAACCACGGGGCCACTACCAGGCCCACACAAACCAACTCCCCGCCACTGTTCGCATGCAGCTGCCAGCCCAACCAGCTGGGCAGGCAACTGCGTGGCAACATGCAGCTTCCAGGCCAACCCAGCACGCACCTGCGTGGCGGCATGCAGATCTTCGTGGAGGCTCCACCATCGCGCCACCTCAGCTGCTTGCCTGCCTACATGGCACCACATGCATCGCTGGCCAGGGCGCATGTCGAAGCAAGGAGGAGTGGCGATGGACGGGACGGGCCTCGCTTCCGTCCACAATAAAGTGAAGGGACACCTAAGCCTTGCATTAAATGCACTTTGTCCTGTAATACCAGCGAGAAGCTCATAGCACTGTAGCACTTTCCACCTCCTGTGTGCCACTATGGCAGCCCCTTTCGCCTATTAAAGGAGGCCCATGGCACACGGGAGAAGGATTCGGCTCTTTCGAACCTGGCAGCACCCAGAGCTAGTTCAAGAGCTCAAGAACACTAAATACATCCACCAAAGCAGGATCATAGGGTTTTACGCATCTTTGCGGCCCGAACCTGGGTAAATCCCCTTTCTGTTGTCTACTAGTCCTGCTCTTCTCACGATCCAGCGCCCCGCAACCGTAGTAGGGATTCCAGTGATCCCATAGGTGTTGTTTCCCACCGACAGTAGCATTGTCATTCTGGTCGTGAACGTGTACGTACATACTGGTGGATGTAGAGGCGCGCACGTGTTGTAGTAGAGGTGCGCACGTGTCGTAGTAGAGGCGTGTACGTGTTGTAGCAGAGGCGCGCACGTAGCATGTACACGTACGTACAGCGGCCAGTGTGCAAGAAAGAAAATACAGCCACGTATGTGTACATACGGGCGGGGTCTCGAACGCCTACTCGCGCATACGTACGGCCAGGGCTTGTGTACATGGCTGGGTTTGAACGGAGAAACAATGTCGTCGTCGTGTTCATGGGGAGGCAACGAAATGCGTCGTGTTAATCGGGAGGCAACGGAACGCGTGGGAGCCAACCGGCTTGGACGGAACAGGCAATGGAAACGAGGCCTAGCGTACCACAGAATGGAGGAAACGGCCTTGTGTTCGACCGGCCACGTTTGAAACGGGATCCTGTTCATCGGGAGGGGTCTAGCGTACCGCAAAACCGAGGAAACAGACCTCCTACAGTCAAAACGGGGGTCCTTTTGATCGGGAGGGGTGTGGCATACCGCAAAACGGACGAAATGAACTTGTGTTGGAGCGCTACGGTCGAAACGGGGGTCCTGTTCATCGGGAGGGGTGTGGCGTACCGCAAAACAGGACTCCACGGGATACTGTTCATCTCCACCATCGACCTCCTCCAGCCTCCACGGGCTACCGTCGACCTCCTCCAGCCTCCACGGGCGCCCATTCATCTAGCCTCCATCGCGCGCTACTCCACCGGCTACTGTTCAACCACCCCTCCACGGGCACCCCTCCACCGTCTGCTGTTCATCTAGCCCTCCACAGGGTCGTCCTATTCATCCAGCCCTCCACGGGGTCCTGTTCATCCAGCCCCAACCGGCTCGATCAAGGCAACGCCATGGGGTCCTATTCATCCACCCCCACCGCTCACTG
>NC_041391.1:584596674-584602183 GCF_002162155.2 Triticum dicoccoides | reverse complement strand
TTCAGTTAACAGCAGTAGCGAAGGAATCGCTCGATCGGGTTCAGTTAACAGCCATCGATCGATCGCTCGGGTTTAGTAATGCGTAGCCTGCAGTGCAATCGCTCGGGTTCAGTTAGAGCCCAACGCCTCGCTCGGGTTCAGTTAGAGCCAACGCCTCGTGCACACGCACGTACGTGTATGAGAGAAACGCGCATCACTCGGCCCCCGACCACCCACCGTAACCAGGAACTCCCCGAAATTTTCCTCGCCCTCGCTTCTACCACGTTTTTTCCGTCATGGACGGCCCAAAGAATGTCATGCAGCTGCGTCTCCGGCCCGCCCAGGACGAAAAGCCCATTTTTGTCATGATTTTTTGTCATAGAAGTAGGAGCCCACCACATCTATGATGATACCGGGCTTTGTCACAATTATCGTCATAGAAGTGTCATATGTATGACAGGAAAAAGTTTCGTTCGGCCCAAAATGTCACGGATGTGTCTTTTTTTGTAGTGTATGATGTTTCTCCCCTTCTACTCTCTTTTGATGAATTGAGTTTTCCCTTTGAATTTATCTTACCGGATTGAGTCTTTAAGGATTTGAGAACACTTGATGTATGTCTTGTCGTGCTTATCTGTGGTGACAATGGGATATTCACGTGATCCACTTGATGTACGTTTTGGTGATCAACTTGCGGGTTCCGCCTATGAACCTATGCATAGGGGTTGGCACACGTTTTCCTCTTGACTCTCCGGTAGAAACTTTGGGGCACTCTTTGAAGTACTTTGTGTTGGTTCAATAGATGAATCTGAGATTGTGTGATGCATATCGTATAATCATGCCCATGGATACTTGAGGTGACAATGGAGTATCTAGGTGACATTATGGTTTTGGTTGATTTGTGTCTTAAGGTGTTATTCTAGTATGAACTCTATGATAGATTGAACGGAAAGAATAGCTTCGTGTTATTTTACTACGGACTCTTGAATAGATCGAGCAGAATGGATAACTTTGAGGTTGTTTTGTACCCTACCATAATCTCTTCGTTTGTTCTCCGCTATTAGTGGCTTTGGAGTGAGTCTTTGTTACATGTTGAGGGATAGTTATATGATCCAGTTATGTTAATATTGTTGAGAGAACTTGCACTAGTGAAAGTATGAACCCTATGCCTTGTTTCCTACTATTGCAATACCGTTTGTGCTCACTTTTTATCATTAGTTACCTTTCTGTTTTTATATTTTCAGATTACAAAAACTTATATCTACCATCCATATTGCACTTGTATCACCATCTCTTCGCCGAACTAGTGCACCTATACAATTTACCATTGTATTGGGTGTGTTGGGGACACAAGAGACTTTTTGTTATTTGGTTGCAGGGTTGTTTGAGAGAGACCATCTTCATCCTATGCCTCCCATGGATTGATAAACCTTAGGTCATCCACTTGAGGGTAATTTGCTACTGTCCAACAAACCTCTGCACTTGGAGGCCCAACAACGTCTACAAGAAGAAGGTTGTGTAGTAGACATCAAGCTCTTTTTTGGCGACGTTGCCGGGGAGGTGAGTGCTTGAAGGTATATCTTTAGATCTTGCAATCAAATCTTTTTGTTTCTTGTTTTATCACTAGTTTAGTTTATAAAAGAAAACTATAAAAAATGGAGTTAAGTTTGTCTCATACGCTTCGTCTTTTTAATATCTTTCGTGAGTATGATGAAAAGGAAAATTGTGCTCAAGTGCTAGAAGAAGAATGCATTAAAATGCTTGGTACTAAATCTTTGAATGATGAGCATGATTGCAATGTTGTTAGTATGAACTCTTTGAATATCCATAGTACTAATGATGATTGCACTAGTTATGATGAAAATATCTCTTATAAGCACGTCGATTTTTGTGGAGTAGATTGGGTTTGCAAGTACACACCAAATAGGGAAAATAGATATTGCAAGAGGAATAAGTATTTAGAAACTAAAGGGTTGCAAGAAAGGCTTAATGTTAGTGCTGAAAATTTAAGATATCTTTACCGTACTTGTGAACTTTGCAATGAGCATGGTCATTTAAATCTCTGATGCAAATTGTTTCATGATCGAATCGTGTCCAAAAATTGTGATGAATTGATTTACCTTGCGCATCATAATGAACTTAGTTTGCTTTTGGCTTATGAAGAATTGAAACGTGCAACTAAGCTTATTCCAGAATTTAACCTTGAGGAATTCCTCGATATTGATATAGAGGAGATTTATTTGTATTGTGCGGTGAATTGCATTGAAAATCCTTATATTGCTAATTACATAAAGAAAAGAAAGCAAATAGAAAATGAAGAGAATACTAATGAAAGGGAATATATTTCCCAATATCCTCCTATTATTTCTTATGATGAATCAGGTAACGAGGAGGAGCTTTCTATTCAACCAATCTCATCAATAAGGAGCTCAAAGAAGAAGGTTGAACCCACACATAATGTGAAGAAGAAAAAGAAAAGAAGGAGCAACAAAGGTAGAAAGGTATCCCTCCCAAATGATGTTGCTCCTACTACTCATTGTGATGATGATAATTGCTATACTATTGGTGCTATCCATACTATTAATGATGAGAGTGATTATGCTTATGATATGAAAAGGCCCGAGCTTGGGGATGAGGATGCCATATTTGAGAATATATTTGCTGAAATTAATGTTTGTCCCAAGCTTGGGGATGCTATGTTGAATGAAGATGATATTTTTAGCCTCCCAAGTTTTGATATGCAAAGTTGTTATGATGATAGCATGCCTCTTACCTATGATGATTATATTGATGAAAGTGGGTTTGTAAGAGTGTCAACTTTATGAAGTAATGATCCCACTATTTTGGAGGATGTTGAATCTTATAATATTTATGAAAGTGGATTTTGAAGAGTGACAACTTTATTTAGTGATGATTCCACTATCTTGGAAGAGGTTTCAATCGATTATGATGAGAACGAAGTTGCTACTTATGATGATTATTGTGATGAAACTGATGCTATAAAAAGTAGTGATGATTATATTTATAAAACTTGTCATGATTATGATTACCCTTTTTCTGATCATTACTCTTTTAATGTGGAAACAATTTATAGTATTCAAGTCTCTTATGATACTCCCACTATTTCGAATAAGAAGAATTTTGCTTATGTGGAGAGTAGTAAATTTTCTATGCTTGTAGATCATGAAAAGAATGCTTTAGGTGCTGGTTATATTGTTGAATTCATTCATGATGCCACTGAAAATTATTATGAGGGAGGAACATATGCTTGTAGGAATTGCAATAATGTCAAGTTTCCTCCCTATGTGCTTCAAGTTTTGAACTTATGCTTGTTTTGCCTTCCTATGCTAGTTGATTATTGTTCCCATAAGTTGTTTGTTCACAAAATCCCTATGCATAGGAAATGGGTTAGGCTTAAATGTGCTAGTCATATGCTTCATGATGCTCCCATTATGTTTCAATTCTTACCTTTTATGTGAGCATCACTGTCATCATCATGCCTAGCTAAAAAGGCATTAAAGAAAAGCGCTTGTTGGGAGACAACCCAATATTTACCTTTACTGTTTTTGTGTGTCCACATGATTATGCTACTGTACTAATCATGTTTTATAGTTTTTGTTTCAATAAAGTGCCAAGTAAGACCTTTAGGATAGCTTACGGTGATAGTTGTGTTGATCCTGCTGAAAATCAGAAACTTTTTCACCCAGTAAATTAGTTTTGTTAATTCACAGAAACGTGCTTCTGATCTGATTAGTTTTGCTCTGGATTGGTGCACAAATTTCTTAGTACTTCCTAATTTCGTAGGATTTTTGGAGTTCCAGAAGTATACGTTTGATACAGATTACTACAGACTATTCTGTTTTTGACTGATTCTGTTTTCTTTGTGTTGTTTGCTTATTTTGATGAATCTATGAGTAGTATCAGAGGGTATGAACCATAGAGAAGTTGGAATACAGTAGATATTACACCAATATGAATTTAGAATGAGTTCATTACAGTACCTAAGTGGTGGTTTTACTTTCTTATACTAACGGAGCTTACGAGTTTTCTTTTGATTTTGTTGTGGATGAAGTTTTTGAGATTTAGGAAACCGAGATATAAAAAGAATTAAGGAGACACAAAAGCTCAAGCTTGGGGATGCCCAAGGCACCCCAATATAATATTCCAAGAAGTATCAAGCATCTAAGCTTGGGGATGCCCCGTTAGGCATCCCACCTTTCTTCTTCAACAATTATCGGTTAGTATCGGTTGAACCTAAGTTTTTGCTTCTTCACATGAGTTGTGCTATCCTTGCAATGCCATTTTGTTTTGCTTTGCTTGCTGTTTGAATAAAATACCAAGATCTGAAATTCTTAAATGAGAGAGGGTCTTCACATAGTTACATAATTATTTAGCTACTCATTGATCTTCACTTATATCTTTTTGGAGTAGTTTGTCATTTACTCGTGTGCTTCACTTATATCCTATGAGTAAATGGTTGAATGAGTTGAATGTCATAAATCTGAAATTATATACGTTTCATTTGCTTATCCCATGGGGAGTAATGACTTCACATCTAAGAAGTAGAGGTTGTAAATTTATTAAAGGTTAGCAAGCATTTTATTGGTCATTTGAACAATTCATGAAAGAATATTGAAGGAAGAGAGATTTCACGTATAAATATACTATCCTAGACATCTTTTATAATTGTGAGCACTCATTAAAGTATGACATGCTAAAGAGTTGATGTTGCACAAGGAAGACAACGTAATGGGTTATGTTTTCTCACATCTCAGTTAAAGTATATTGTCATGGATCATTCAAACATGCTGAGCTCGCCTTTCCCCCTCGTGCTAGCCAAAATTCCTTGCACCAAGTAGAGATACTACTTGTGCTTCCAAATATCCTTAAACCCAGTTTTTGCCATGAGTGTCCACCATACCTACCTATATGCGGTATTTACCTGCCGTTCCAAGTAAATTTGCATGTGCCAAACTCTAAACCTTCAAATAATAATCTGTTTTGTATGCTCGAATCACTCATGTAGCGACTAGGGGCTGTCAGTATCTTCCATGCTAGGTGGGTTATTCTCAAGATGAGTGGACTCCGCTCATCATTCACGAGAAAAATGTCTGGTAACCGGGATGCCCAGTCCCATGATCAAAAGATCAAAATCAAATCAAAAATAATTGCAAACAAAACTCCCCCAGGAGTGTTGTTGGTATGGACGGTACCCCGTTGTTTCGGATGGCCGTGGAGTGTGATTGTTGGTGGAGGGGGAGTAAAAACTTTACCATTCTGTTTGGGAACCACCTATAATGTATGTAGTATGGAAGATATTGGGAACTCTTGGTTGTTATGTTCACAATGAGATCATACCTCTCAAAATTATTTATCTCTATTTCAAAATCGAGCTCTAGCACCTCTGCAAATCCCTGCTTCCCTCTGTGAAGGGCCTATCTTTTACTTTATGCAAGAGTCGAGGTGATCTTCACCTTTCCCTTTTTCATTTTATCATTTGGCAAGCACCTCGTGTTGGAAAGATCCTGATATA
>NC_041391.1:584526171-584596302 GCF_002162155.2 Triticum dicoccoides | reverse complement strand
ATTGGATGTAAGTTAGCACGAACTATTATTGTTGACATCACCCAAAGGTGAATACGTTGGGAGGCAACACTATAAGCCCCTATCTTTCTCGGTGTCCGATTAAGACTCCATAACCGTAAGTATTGCGTGAGTGTTAGCAATTGTAGAAGACTATATGATAGTTGAGTATGTGAAGTTTGCTAAATCAAAGCTCTGACATAGAACCTTCCTGAAAATAAGATGAATTGTAATTGTTTGATGACTGAGAATGAAGTTTGCTAGTTTTCAAGAAAGGTTTATGGTCTATGCTTTAACATCGGAATAGCTTGTTACTTGATCTTGAGAAGTTTTATGAGATGAACTACTGTTATGACACATAATCATTCTAGAAAAGGTGACTGAATTTATCATGGATCAAACTTGTGCACCTGCTAACATTCGCACTTCATAAATTCTTTCTTTTATCATTTACCTACTCGAGGACGAGCAGGAATTAAGCTTGGGGATGCTGATACGTCTCCAACGTATCTATAATTTATGAAGCATTCATGCTATTTTTATTATCTGTTTTGAATGTTTATGGGCTTTATTATACACTTTTATATTATTTTTGGGACTAAACTATTAACCGGAGGCCCATCCCATATTGTTGTTTTCTTGCCTATTTCAGTGTTTCGGAGGAAAGGAATATCAAACGGAGTCCAAACGGAATGAAACCTTCGAAAAAGTTATTTTTGGAATAGAAGCAATCCAGGGAACTTGGAGTGCAAGCTAGGGAAGCTTCGAGGAGGCCATGAGATAGGGGGCGCGCCCACCACCCTGGGCACGCCCTCCACTCTTGAGGGGCCCTTGTGGCTCCCCCGACCGACGTCTTTCGCCTATATATTCCCATATACCCTAAAAACATCGAAGAACAAGATAGATCGGGAGTTCCGCCGCCGCAAACCTCTTCATTCATAACATTGCAAGCAAGAATTTCTTAAGATCATTTCTATCATTGCAAGCAAGAATTTCCCTAGCAGCTTCTTCATTCATAACATAACCCTTAGGAACAACAGGTAATACATAATCATTGGGGGAACCTTCATCATCACTATCACCAATAACAGGTTCTTCAGTAATTTCATTCCCCCTAACTCTAGCAAGTTGTTCATCAAGAAATTCACCTAATGGCAAAGTAGTATCACGCACAGAAGTAGTTTCATCATGCATAGCAGAAGTGGCATCATCAATAACATGCGACATATCAGAATTCATAGCAGTAGTAGGTTTAGGTGTCGCAAGCCTACTAATAACGGAAGGAGAATCTAGTGCAGAGCTAGATGGCAGTTCCTTACCTCCCCTCGTAGTTGAGGGCAAAATCTTGGTTTTAGCGTCTTTCAAGTTCTTCATAGTGATCAACAGATATAAATCCCAAGTGACTCAGAGAATAGAGCTATGCTCCCCGGCAACGGCGCCAGAAATTAGTCTTGATAACCCACAGGTGTAGGGGATCGCAACAGCTTTCGAGGGTAAAGTATTCAACCCAAATTTGTTGATTCGACACAAGGGGAGGCAAAGAATATTCTTGAGTATTAGCAGTTGAGTTGTCAATTCAACCACACCTGGATAACTTAGTATCTGCAGCAAAGTGTTTAGTAGCAAAACTGGTATGATAATAATAGTAACGGTAGCAAAAGTAAAGATAAATGTTTTTGGGGTTTTGTAGTGATTGTAATAGTAGCAATGGAAAAGTAAATAAGCAAAGAACAATATGTGAAAAGCTCGTAGGCAATGGATCAGTGATGGATAATTTTGCCGGATGCGATTCCTCATGCAATAGTTATAACATAGGGTGATATAGAACTAGCTCCAATTCATCAATGTAATGTAGGCATGTATTCCGTAAATAGTCATACGTGATTATGGAAAAGAACTTGCATGACATCTTTTGTCCTACCCTCCCGTGGCCTTAGGGAAACTAAGGGATATTAAGGCCTCCTTTTAATAGAGAACCGGAACAAAGCATTAGCACATAGTGAATACATGAACTCCTCAAACTACGGTCATCACCGAGAAGTATCCCGATTATTGTCACTTCGGGGTTGTCGGATCATAACACATAATAGGTGACTATAGACTTGCAAGATAGGATCAAGAACACGCATATATTCATGAAAACATAATAGGTTCAGATCTGAAATCATGGCACTCGGGCCCTAGTGACAAGCATTAAGCATAGCAAAGTCATAGCAACATCAATCTCAGAACATAGTGGATACTAGGGATCAAACCCTAACAAAACTAACATGACTACATGGTAAATCTCATCCAACCCATCACCGTCCAGCAAGCCTATGATGGAATTACTCACGCACGGCGGTGAGCATCATGAAATTGGTGATGGAGGATGGTTGATGATGACGACGGTGACGAATCCCCCTCTTCGGAGCCCCGAACATACTACGGATCAGCCCTCCCGAGAGAGATTAGGGCTTGGCAGCGGCTCCGTGTCGTAAAACGCGATGAAACTTTCTCTCTGATTTTTTTCTCCTCGAACGTGAATATATGGAGTTGGAGTTGACGTCGGTGGAGGTCCAGGAGGCCCACAAGATAGGAGGCCGCGCCCTAGGGGGGGCGCCCCATGTCTCGTGGACGGCCTGTGGGCCCCCTGGCATTAATTCTTTCGCCAAAAATTCTTATTAATTCCAAAAGGTGCCTCCGTAGATTTCCAGGACATTTTGAGAACTTTTCTTTTCTACACTGCTGAAAACAGCATCAGTCCGGGTTAGTTTCATTCAAATCATGCAAGTTAGAGTCCAAAACAAGGGCAAAAGTGTTTGGAAAAGTAGATACGTTGGAGACGTATCAACTCCCCAAGCTTAAACCTTTGCTTGTCCTCAAGCAATTCAGTTGATAAACTGAAAGTGATAAAGAAAAACTTTTGCAAACTCTATTTGCTCTTGTTGTTGTAACATGAAAAGCCAGCATTCAAGTTTCAGCAAATATTATGAACTAACCATACTCACAATAACACTTAGGTCTCACAATTAGTCATATCAATAGCATAATCAGCTAGCGAGCCATAATAATAAAACTCAGATGACAACACTTTCTCAAAATAATTATAACATGATATAACAAAATGGTATCTCGCTAGCCCTTTCTGAGACCGCAAAACATAAATGCAGAGCACCTTTAAAGATCAAGGACTGACTAAACATTGTAATTCATGGTAAAAGAGATCCATTCAAGTCATACCCAATATAAACCAATAATAATGAATGCAAATGACAGTGTGCTCTCTAGAGGGTGCTTTTAATAAGAAGGGTGATGAATCAATATAAAAGTAAATAGATAGGCCCTTCGCAGAGGGAAGCAGGGACTGGGCATTGATTTTAAAATAGAGATTGAATAACATTTTGACCAGCATACTTTTGTTGTCAACGCAACAACAATGAGATGGCTGTATCTTCCATACTACATGCATTATAGGCAGTTCCCAAAGAGAATGGTAAAGGTTTATACTCCCCCAACCACCAACAAGCATTAATCCATGGCTTCTTCGAAACAACGAGTGCCTCCAACATACAACAGCCCTGGGGGAGTTTTGTTTAATTATTTTGATTTGCTTTGATCTTTTTGGATCATGGGACTGGGCATCCCGGTTACCGGCCCTTTCTCGTGAATGAGGAGCGGAGTCCACTCCTCGTGAGAATAACCCACCTAGCATGGAAGATATAGGCAGCCCTAGTTGTAACATGAGCTGCTCGAGTATACAAAACAGAATTTCATTTGAAGATTTGGAGTTTGGCACATACAAATTTACTTGGAACGGCAGGTAAATACCGCATATAGGTAGGTATAGTGGACTCATATGGAACAACTTTGGGGTTTAAGGAGTTTGGATGCACAAGCAGTATTCCCGCTTAGTACAGGTGAAGGCTAGCAAAAGACTGGGAAGCAACCAACTAAGAGAGCAACAATAGTCGTAAGCATGCATTAAAATTAATTCACACCGAATACAAGCATGAGTAGGATCTAATCCACCATGAATATAAATATCATGAAGGCTATGTTGATTTGTTTCAACTACATGCGTGAACATGTGCCAAGTCGAGTCACTCAATTCATTCAAAGGAGGATACCATCCCACCATACCACATCATAATCATTCTAATAGCATGTTGGCACGCAAGGTAAACCATTATAACTCATAGCTAATCAAGAATGACACAAGCAACTATAATCTCTAAATGTCATTGCAAATATGTTTACTTCACAATAGCTGACTCAGAAACGATGAACTCATCATATTTACAAAAACAAGAGAGGTCGAGTTCATACCAGCTTTTCTCATCCCAATAAGTCCATCATATATCGTCATTATTGCCTTTCACTTGCACGACCGAATGATGTGTATAATAATAAGAGTGCACGTGCATTGGACTAAGCTGGAATCTGCAAGCATTCAACTCAAGAGAGAAGACAGGGTAATATGGGCTCTAAGTTAAATAAACAATCATGCATATAAGAGCCACAAAACATTTTCAATATAGTCTTCTCGACCCCCAAAAGAAAGAAAAGAAAATAAAAGTATTTACACGGGAAAGCTCCCAACAAGTAAGAAGAAGAACTAGAAATCTTTTTGGGTTTTCATTTTAATTTCTACTGCAAGCATGGAAATAAACTAACTATTTTTTTTGGTTTTTCTTAAGGTTTATCAAACACACAAGAAGAAAACTAGAAAAAGAAATTTAAACTAGCATGGATAATACAATGAAAGAGTATGAGCACCGACGACTAGTGTGTGAACATGAATGTAAAGTCGGTGAGAAATACGTACTCCCCCAAGCTTAGGCTTTTGGCCTAAGTTGGTCTAATACCAATGACCGCCTCGCTGATATCCATAAGTGAAACTGGGGTTGTACTGAGATACAGAGGTGACCGCCTCCTGAGCAGCAGCGTGTTGGCGAGCTGCCTCCATTCCTCTCTCATATTCAACTGCTTCTTCCCTAGTGACAACTTATCTTCCTTTTGCCTGATAATCAAAAAAGGTAGGGGGCAGGATGAGTAACATGGACGACGTTGCGCCTGTCATAGATTAGTCGATAATGGAGGAATTGTTCATTCCTCTAAAGAAAATGATGATCAAACATAGCTTATTTATCCAAATAAACAGGAGGTACAATCATATCCCCCTCTCATGGAGCTATATTAAGAAAATTAGCCACACGGGTTGCATAAATTCCTCCAAAGAAATCACCCCTTTTACTATTATTCTGCAACCTACGTGCAACTATTGCCCCCAAGTTATAACCATTATAACCTGATACAGCACTCTTGAGGACACAAAGATCAGGGACACACATGTGACATGCTTCGTCCTTGCCGTTAATGCATCTACCAATAAAGAGAGCAAAATAATGTATAGCAGGAAAATGAATGCTCCCTATGGTAGCTTGTGCTATGTCCCTAGATTCTCCCACAGTAATACTAGCAAGAAAATCTCTAAATTCAGATTTGTGAGGATCATTAATATTACCCCACTGTGGAAGTTTGCAAGCAGTTGCAAAATCCTTTAAATCCATGGTATAAGATGTATCATAAATATCAAACATGACACTAGGAGAATTACGCGCAGAGATATATTCTAACCTCCGCACAAAGGAATCAGTCAATTGATAATATTGAGGACACTTATCTTGTAAGAAGTCCTCCAGCTCGGCATTACGCACATACGCGTCAAATTCCTCCTCGAAGCCTGCTTCGACCATAAAATCATCGGATGGCCACTCACAAGCCCGTACATTTGCGTCCCTCGGCAATTTAACATCTTGCTCATGTATAGCAATCCTTGGCCCTTTCTTTGTCGAGGAACCTCCTTGGTACATTCTTCTAAGCATATTTCTTTTTCTGAAAATTTCTGAAATTTTAGTAATTTCAAAATAAAAGTGAATAAAACTAAACAAGATTAATAACAACTACTCCTACAAGTGCCTAGAGCCTATATCATGCATTGGAATTGCTTGGGACCTCAAAAATTTAACATGCAAGCTCAAGAACATGGTCACATAAGCAGCAAAAATTTGCAATGAATAAAGCACTAGAACAAAAACTAATTGGACCGATGGAGGAGTCACATACCAAGCGACAATCTCCCAAAGCAGTTTTGTGAATGGAGCTTTGAGCTAAGAGATCAAAAATCACAGCAAAACGAGCTAGAACTCGTGCATGAGCTAGATGGGGATTTTTTTGGGGTAGAAGATGAAGTGTGTGGGTGCTGGCATAAGTGGAGGGGAGCCACCAGGGGCCCACGAGACAGGGGGGCGCGCCCTCCTCTCTCGTGGCCTGGTGCTTGCCCCTCCTGAAGTGTTTTCAGTGCCGAAAATCCTCAAATATTCCAGAAAAAATCATACTATATTTGTAGGGCATTTGGAGCACTTTTGTTTTCGGACTATTTTTTAATGCACGGATAATTCAAAAAACAGACAGATAATACTATTTTTGCTTTATTTATTCTAAATAACAGACAGTAAAAAGTGGGTACAGAAGGTTGTGCCTTCTAGTTTCATCCATCTCGTGATCATCAAAATGAACCCACTAACAAGGTTGATCAAGTCTTGTTAACAAACTCATTCTGAATAACACGGAACCAGAGAAATTTCGAATAACACTAAGTTACCTCAACGGGGATATGAAAATCCCCAACAATAAGAATATCATACTTTTTCTTGACAGTAGGGAGAGGAAATTCAAAACCTCCAAAAATGATAGTTGGAACTTTTTCAATAGAATTGATGCTATGAACTTGAGATTGTTTCCTCGGAAAGTGTACCGTATGCTCATTACCATTAACATGAAAAGTGACATTGCCTTTGTTGAAATCAATAACAGCCCCTGCAGTATTAAGAAAAGGTCTACCAAGGATAATAGACATACTATCGTCCTCGGGAATATCAAGAATAACAAAGTCCGTTAAGATAGTGACATTTGCAACCACAAAAGGCACATCCTCACAAATACCGACAGGTATAACAGTTGATTTATCGGCCATTTGCAAAGATATTTCAGTAGGTGTCCACTTATTCAATTCAAGTCTACGATATAAAGAGAGAGGCATAACACTAACACCGGCTCCAAGATCACATAAAGCAGTTCTAACATAATTTCTTTTAATGGAGCAAGGTATAGTTGGAACACCCGGATCTCCAAGTTTCTTTGGTATTCCACCCTTAAAAGTGTAATTAGCAAGCATGGTGGAAATTTCAGCTTTCGGTATCTTTCTTTTGTTTGTAATGATATCCTTCGTATACTTAGCGTAAGGATTTACTTTCAGCATATTAGTTAAGCGCATAAGTAAGAAAATAGGTCTAATCATTTCAGCAAAGTGCTCAAAATCCTCATCATCCTTTGACTTGGATGGTTTAGGAGGAAAGGGCATGGGTTTCTGAACCCATGGTTCTCTTTCTTTACCATGCTTCCTAGCAACAAAATCTCTCTTATCATAACGTTGATTCTTTGATTGTGGGTTATCAAGATCAACAGCAGGTTCAATCTCTACATCATTGTTTTTGCTAGGTTGAGCATCAACATGAACATTATAATTAACATTTTCACTAGGTTCATGTTCATCACCTGATTGAGTTTCAGCATCAGAAATAGAAATATCATTAGGATTCTCAGGTGTGTCTACAGTAGGTTCACTAGAAGCGTGCAAAGTCCTATCGTTCTTCTTCTTCTTCTTTTTAGAAGAACTAGGTGCCTCTAAATTATTTGTTTGAGAATCTTGCTCGATTCTCTTAGGGTGGCCTTCAGGATACAAAGGTTCCTGAGTCATTCTACCAGTTCTAGTAGCCACTCTAACCGCAAAGTCATTTTTATTATTTAATTCATCAAGCAAATCATTTTGAGCTTTAAGTACTTGCTCATCTTGAGTAGCAACCATAGAAGTATATTTGCTAATGCGGTGAAGTTAAACTTTAACTCTAGCCAGATTATCACTTACACATCTTATCTCGAAAGCATTATTCTTTAACTCTCTACCAACATAAGCATTAAAACTTTCTTGTCTAGCCATAAAGTCATCAAATTCATCTAAGCATGGGCTATGAAATTTAGTAGAGGGGATTTCAACTTTATCATATCTATAGAGAGAATTTACCTTTACTACCTGTGTCGGGTTATAAAGACAATGTGGTTCTTCAGGCGGTATATTAAGACCATGTATTTCTTCAATAGGAGGTAAATTCTTAACATGTTCAACTTTAATACCTTTTTCTTTCATTGATTTCTTTGCCTCTTGCATATCTTCAGGACTGAGAAGTAAAACACCTCCCTTCTTCGGAGTGGGTTTAGGAATAGGCTCAGGAGTTGGCTCAATTGGTTCAGGAATTACTTCAGGAACTGGCTCGGGAAGAGTCCAATTATTTTCATTAGTCAACATATTATTCAATAGTATTTCAGCTTCGTCGACTGTTCTTTCCCTGAAAACACAACTAGCATAACTATCCAAGTAGTCCTTGGAAGCATCGGTTAGTCCATTATAAAAGATATCAAGTATTTCATTTTTCTTAAGAGGATGATCAGGCAAAGCATTAAGTTCCATTTAGCTAATAATTTCTTAAGATCATTTCTATCATTGCAAGCAAGAATTTCCCTAGCAGCTTCTTCATTCATAACATAACCCTTAGGAACAATAGGTAATACATAATCATTGGGGAAACCTTCATCATCACTATCACCAATAACAGGTTCTTCAGTAATTTCATTCCCCCTAACTCTAGCAAGTTGTTCATCAAGAAATTCACCTAATGGCAAAGTAGTATCACGCACAGAAGTAGTTTCATCATGCATAGCAGAAGTGGCATCATCAATAACATGCGACATATCAGAATTCATAGCAGTAGTAGGTTTAGGTGTCGCAAGCCTACTAATAACGGAAGGAGAATCTAGTGCAGAGCTAGATCGCAGTTCCTTACCTCCCCTCGTAGTTGAGGGCAAAATCATGGTTTTAGCATCTTTCAAGTTCTTCATAGTGATCAACAGATATAAATCCCAAGTGACTCAGAGAATAGAGCTATGCTCCTCGGCAACGGCGCCAGAAATTAGTCTTGATAACCCACAAGTGTAGGGGATCGCAACAGCTTTCGAGGGTAAAGTATTCAACCCAAACTTATTGATTCGACACAAGGGGAGACAAAGAATATTCTTGAGTATTAACAGTTGAGTTGTCAATTCAACCACACCTGGATAACTTAGTACCTGCAACAAAGTGTTTAGTAGCAAAAGTGGTATGACAATAATAGTAACGGTAGCAAAAGTAAAGATAAATGTTTTTGGGTTTTTGTAGTGATTGTAATAGTAGCAACGGAAAAGTAAATAAGCGAAGAACAATATGTGAAAAGCTCGTAGGCATTGGATCAGTGATGGATAATTATGCCGGATGCGATTCCTCGTGCAATAGTTATAACATAGGGTGATATAGAACTAGCTCCAATTCATCAATGTAATGTAGGCATGTATTCCGTAAATAGTCATACGTGCTTATGGAAAAGAACTTGCATGACATCTTTTGTCCTACCCTCCCGTGGCAGCGGGGTCCTTACTGAAACTAAGGGATATTAAGGCCTCCTTTTAATAGAGAACCGAAACAAAGCATTAGCACATAGTGAATACATGAACTCCTCAAACCACGGTCATCACCGAGAAGTATCCTGATTATTGTCACTTCGGGGTTGTCGGATCATAACACATAATAGGTGACTATAGACTTGCAAGATAGGATCAAGAACACACATATATTCATGAAAACATAATAGGTTCAGATCTGAAATCATGGCACTCGGGCCCTAGTGACAAGCATTAAGCATAGCAAAGTCATAGCAACATCAATCTCAAAACATAGTGGATACTAGGGATCAAACCCTAACAAAACTAACTTGATTACATGGTAAATCTCATCCAACCCATCACCGTCCAGCAAGCCTACGATGGAATTACTCATCTAACCCGAATGGACTCCAGATCAGCCCTCCCGAGAGAGATTAGGGATTGGCGGTGGCTTCGTGTCGTAAAACGCGATGAAACTTTCTCTCTGATTTTTTTCTCGCCGAACGTAAATATATGGAGTTGGAGTTGTCGTCGGTGGAGGTCCAGGGTGCCCATGAGATAGGAGGCCATGCCCTAGGGGGGGCGCCCCCCTGTCTCGTGGGCAGCCTGTGAGCCCCCTGGCATTAATTCTTTTGCCAAAAATTCTTATTAATTCCAAAAAGTGCCTCCGTGGATTTCCAGGACATTCCGAGAACTTTTCTTTTCTACACATAAAACAACATCATGGTAGTTCTACTGAAAACAACGTCAGTTCGGGTTAGTTTCCTTCAAATCATGCAAGTTAGAGTCCAAAACAAGGGCAAAAGTGTTTGGAAAAGTAGATACGTTGGAGACGTATCACCTATGCATAGGGGTTGGCACACGTTTTCGTCTTGACTCTTCGGTAGAAACTTTGGGGCACTCTTTGAAGTACTTTGTGTTGGTTGAATAGATGAATCTGAGATTGTGTGATGCATATCGTATAATCATGCCCATGGATACTTGAGGTGACAATGGAGTATCTAGGTGACATTAGGGTTTTAGTTGATTTGTGTCTTAAGGTGTTATTCTAGTATGAACTCTATGTTAGATTGAACGGAAAGAATAGCTTTGTGTTATTTTACGACAGACTCTTGAATAGATCGAGCAGAATGGATAACTTTGAGGTGGTTTCGTACCCTACCATAATCTCTTCGTTTGTTCTCTGCTATTAGTGGCTTTGGAGTGACTCTTTGTTGCATGTTGAGGGATAGTTATATGATCCAGTTATGTTAATATTGCTGATAGAACTTGCACTAGTGAAAGTATGAACCCTATGCCTTGTTTCCTACTATTGCAATATCGTTTGTGCTCACTTTTTATCATTAGTTACCTTGCTGTTTTTATATTTTCATATTACAAAAACTTATATCTACCATCCATATTGCACTTGTATCACCATCTCTTCGCCAAACTAGTGCACCTATACAATTTACCATTGTATTGGGTGTATTGGGGACACAAGAGACTTTTTGTTATTTGGTTGGGGGATTGTTTAAGAGAGACCATCTTCATCCTATGCCTCCCACGGATTGATAAACCTTAGGTCATCCACATGAGGGAAATTTGCTACTGTCCTACAAACCTCTGCACTTGGAGGCCCAACATCGTCTACAAGAAGAAGGTTGTGTAGTAGACATCAGAGGCCGGCTGGCCCTCCAAGGGCGTGCCCCCAATAGGGGAATCCTACTAGGACTCCAAGTCCTAGTAGGTTTCCACCTAAAGGGAGAGGGGGGAAGGAAGGAGAGGGAGAGGGGGAAGGCAAGGGGGCGCCGCCCCCCCTTCCTTGTGCTATTCAGACTCAAGGGGAGGGGGCACGCAGCCTGACCTGGCCGGCCCCTCTCTCTCTCCACTACGGCCCATCGAGGCCCGTTAGTTCCCCGAGGGGTTCCGGTAACCCTCCGGCACTCCGGTTTTATCCGAAACTTCTCTAGAACACTTCCGGTGTTCGAATATAGTCGTCCAATATATCAATATTTATGTCTCGACCATTTCAATACTCCACGTCATGTCCGTGATCACATCCGTCACTCCGAACAATCTTCGGTACATCATATCACATAAACTCATAATACCAATCGTCATCGAACGTTAAGCGTGCGGACCCTACGGGTTCAGGAACTATGTAGACATGACCGAGACACGTCTCCGGTCAATAACCAATAGCGGAACCTTGATGCTCATAGTGGTTCCTACATATTCTACGAAGATCTTTATCGGTCAAACTGCATAACAATATACATTGTTCCCTTTGTCATCGGTATGTTACTTGCCCGAGATTCAATTGCCGGTATCTCAATACCTACTTCAATCTCGTTACCGGCAAGTCTCTTTACTCGTTCCATAGTACTTCATCCCGCAACTAACTCATTAGTCACAATGCTTGCAAGGCTTATAGTGATGAGTATTACTGAGAGGGCCTAGAGATACCTCTCTGAAACACGGAGTCACAAATCCTAATCTCGATCTATGCCAACCCAACAAACACCTTCGGAGACACCTGTAGAGCACCTTTATAATCACCCACTTACGTTGTGACATTTGGTAGCACAAAAAGTGTTCCTCCGGTATTCGGGAGTTGCATAATCTCTTAGTCTAAGGAACTTGTATAAGTCATGAAGAAAGGAGTAGAAATGAAACTGACACGATCATAATGCTAAGCTATCGGATGGGTCATGTCCATCACATCATTCTCCTAATGATGTGATCCCGTTCATCAAATGACAACACATGACTATGGTCAGGAAACATAACCATCTTTGATTAACGAGCTAGTCTAGTAGAGGCATACTAGGGACTATATGTTTTGTCTATGTATTCACACATGTACTAAGTTTCCGGTTAATACAATTCTAGCATGAATAATAAACACTTATCATGAATTAAGGAAATAAATAATAACTTTATTATTTCCTCTAGGGCATATTTCCTTCAGTATCCCACTTGCACTAGAGTCAATAATCTAGATTACATAGTATTGATTCTAACACCCATGGAGCTTTGGTGTTGATCATGTTTTGCTCGTGGAAGAGGCTTAGTCAACAGGTCTGCAACATTCAGATCCGTGTGTATCTTTCAAATCTCTATGTCCCCTTCCGACACTTGATGATGGATGGAATTGAAGCGTCTCTTGATGTGCTTGGTTCTATTGTGAAATCTGGATTCCTTTGCCAAGGCAATTGCACCATTATTGTCACAAAAAAAATTCATTGGACCGGATGCACTAGGTATGACACCTAGATCAGATATGAACTCCTTCATCCAAACTCCTTCATTCATTGCTTCTGAAACACCAATGTACTCCGCTTCACACGTAGATCCCGCCACGACGCTATGCTTGGAACTGCACCAACTGACAGCTCCTCCATTCAATAAAAATATGTATCCAGTTTGCGACTTAGAGTCATCTGGATCAATGTTGAAGCTTGCATCGACGTAACTGTTTATGACGAGCTCTTTTTTCACCTCCATAAACGAGAAACATATCCTTAGTCCTTTTCAGGTATTTCAGGAGTTCTTGACCACTGTCCAGTGTTCCACTCTCGGATTACTTTGGTACCTCCCTGCTGTGCTTATAGCAAGACATACATCAGGTCTGGTACACAGCATTGCATACAAGATAGAACCTATGGCTGAAGCATAGGGAATGACTTTCATTTTCTCTCTATCTTCTGCGGTGGTCGGGATTTGAGTCTGACTCAACTTCACACCTTGTAATACAGGCAAGAACCCTTTCTTTGACTAATCCATTTTGAACTTCTTCAAAACTTTATCAAGGTATGTGCTTTGTGAAAGTCCAATTAAGCGTCTTGATCTATCTCTATAGATCTTGATGCCCAATATGTAAGCAGCTTCTCTGAGGTCTTTCATAGAAAAACTCTTATTCAGGTATCCCTTTATGCTATCCGGAAATTCTGTATCATTTCCAATCAACAATATGTCATCTACATATAAGATTAGAAATGCTACAGAGCTCCCACTCACTTTCTTGTAAATACAGGCTTCTCCAAAAGTCTGTATAAAACCATATGCTTTGATCACACTATCAAAGCGTTTATTTCAACTCTGAGAGGCTTGCACCAGTCCATAAATGGACCGCTGGAGCTTGCACACTTTGTTAGCACCCTTTGGATCGACAAAACCTTCCGGTTGCATCATATACAACTCTTCTTCCAGAAATCCATTCAGGAATGCAGTTTTGACATCCATTTGCCAAATTTCATAATCATAAAATGCAGCAATTGCTAACATGATTCGGACAGACTTAAGCATCGCTATGGGTGAGAAAGTCTGATCGTAGTCAACTCCTTGAACTTGTCGAAAACCTTTCGCAATTCGAGCTTTGTAAACAGTAACATTACCGTTTGTGTCGGTCTTCTTCTTAAAGATCCATTTATTTTCTATGGCTTGCTGATCATCGGGCAAGTCCACCAAAGTCCACACTTTGTTCTCATACATGAATCCCATCTCAGATTTCATGGCCTCAAGCCATTTCACGGAATCTGGGCTCATCATCGCTTCCTCATAGTTCATAGGTTCATCATGGTCTAGTAACATGACTTCCAGAACAGGATTACCGTACCACTCTGGTGCGGATCTTACTCTGGAAGACCTACGAAGTTCAGTAGTAACTTAATCTGAAGCTTCATGATCATCATCATTAGCTTACTCACTAATTGGTGTAGGAATCACGGGAACTGATTTCTGTGATGAACTACTTTCCAATAAGGGAGAAGGTACAACTACCTCATCAAGTTCTACTTTCGTCCCACTCACTTCTTTCGAGAGAAACTCCTTCTCTAGAAAGGATCCATTCTTAGCAACAAAGAATTTGCCTTAGGATATGTGATAGAAGGTGTACCCAATAGTTTCCTTTGGGTATCCAATGAAGATGCACTTCTCCGATTTGGGTTCGAGCTTATCAGGTTGAAGCTTTTTCACATAAGCATCGCAGCCCCAAACTTTAAGAAATGACAACTTTGGTTTCTTGCCAAACCACATTTCATAAGGCGTCGTCTCAACAGATTTTGATGGTGCCCTATTTAAAATGAATGCAGCCGTCTCAAAAGCATAACCCCAAAATGATAGCAGTAAATCAGTAAGAGACATCATAGATCACACCATATCCAATAAAGTACGGTTACGACGTCTGGACACACCATTTCGCTGTGGTGTTCCAGGTGGCGTTAATTGTGAAACTATCCCATGTTGTTTCAAATGAAGACCAAACTCGTAACTCAAATATTCTCTTCCATGATCAGATCGTAGAAATTTTATTTTCTTGTTATGATGATTTTACACTTCATACTGAAATTCTTTGAACTTTTCAAATGTTTCAGACTTATGCTTCATTAAGTAGATATAACCATATCTGCTAAAATCATCTGTGAAGGTAAGAAAATAACGATACCCACCACGAGCCTCAATACTCATTGGACAGCATACATCGGTATGTATTATTTCCAACAAGTCAGTAGCTCGTTCCATTGTTCCGGAGAACGGAGTTTTAGTCATCTTGCCCATAAGGCACGGTTCGCAAGCACCAAGTGATTCATAATCAAGTGATTCCAAAAGTCCATCAGTATGGAGTTTCTTCATGCGCTTTATACCGATATGACCCAAACAGCAGTGCCACAAATAAGTTGCACTATCATTATTAAACTTCAATCTTTTGGCTTCAACACTATGAATATGTGTATCACTACTATTGAGATTCAATAAAAATAGACCACTCATCAGGGGTGCATGACCATAAAAGATATTACTCATATAAATAGAACAACCATTATTCTCTGATTTAAATGAATAACCGTCTCGCATCAAACAAGATCCAGATATAATGTTCATGCTCAATGTTGGCACCAAATAACAATTATTCAGGTCTAAAACTAATCATGATGGTAGATGTAGATGTAGCATGCCAATCACGATCACATCGACTTTGTAACCATTTCCCACGCGCATCGTCACCTCGTCCTTAGCCAATATTCGCTTAATCTGTAGCCCCTGTTTCGAGTTGCAAATATGAGCAACAAAACCAGTATCAAATACCCAGGCTCTACTGCGAGCATTAGTTAAGTACACATCAATAACATGTATATCAAATATACCTTTCACTTTTTCATCCTTCTTATCTGCCAAATACTTGGGGCAGTTCCGCTTCTAGTGACCAGTCCCTTTGCAGTAGAAGCACTCAGTTTTAGGCTTAGGTCCAGACTTGGGTTTGTTCTCTTGAGCAGCAACCTTTTTGTCGTTCTTCTTGAAGTTCCCTTTCTTCCCTTTTCTTTTTTCTTGAAACTAGTGGTCTTATTGACCATCAACACTTGATGCTCCTTTTTGATTTCTACCTCCGCAGCTTTTAGCATTGCGAAGAGCTCGGGAATAGTCTTGCTCATCCCTTGCATATTATAGTTCATCACGAAGCCTTTATAGCTTGGTGGCAGTGATTGAAGAACTCTGTCAATGACACAATCAACTGGAAGATCAACTCCCAACTGAGTCAAGTGATTATGATACCCAGACATTTTGAGTATGTGTTCATTGACAGAACTATTCTCCTCCATTTTGCAGCTGTAGAACTTGTTGGAGACTTCATATCTCTCAACTCGGGCATTTGCTTGAAATATTAACTTCAACTCTTGGACCATCTCATATGCTCCATAATGTTCAAAATGTCTTTGAAGTCCCGATTCTAAGCCGTAAAGCATGGCACACTGAACTATCGAGTAGTCATCAGCTTTGCTCTACCAGACGTTCTTAAGGTCATCAGTAGCATCTGTAGCAGGCCTGGCACCTAGCGGTGCTTCCATGACGTAATTCTTCTGTGCAGCAACGAGGATAATCCTCAAGTTACGGACCCAGTCCGTGTAGTTGTTGCCATCAGCTTTCAACTTAGCTTTCTCTAGGAACGCATTAAAATTCAAATGAACGGTAGCACGGGTCATTGATCTACAACAACATAGACATGCAAAATACTATCAGGTACTAAGTTCATGATAAATTAAAGTTCAATTAATCATATTACTTAAGAACTCCCACTTAGATAGACATCCCTCTAATCATCTAAGTGATCACGTGATCCAAATCAACTAAACCATGTTCAATCATCACGTGAGATGGAGTAGTTTTCAATGGTGAACATCACTATGTTGATCATATCTACTATATGATTCACGCTCGACCTTTCAGTCTCAGTGTTCCGAGGCCATATCTGCATATGCTAGGCTCGTCAAGTTTAACCCAAGTATTCTACGTGTGCAAAACTGGCTTGCACCCGTTGTATGTGAATGTAGAGCTTATCACACCCGATCATCACGTGGTGTCTCGGCACGACAAACTGTAGTAATGGTGCATACTGAGGGACAACACTTGTACCTTGAAATTTAGTAAGGGATCATCTTATAATGCTACCGACGTACTAAGCAAAATAAGATGCATAAAGGATAAACATCACATGCAATCAAAATATGTGACATGATATGGCCATCATCATCTTGTGCTCATGATCTCCATCACTGAAGCATCATCATGATCTCCAACGTCACCAGCGTGACACCTTGATCTCCATCGTAGCATCGTTGTCGTCTCGCCAACTATAGTTACTACGACTATCACTACCGCATAGTGATAAAGTAAAACAATTACATGGCGATTGCATTGCATACAATAAAGCGACAACTATATGGCTCCTGCCAGTTGCCGATAACTTTGTTACAAAACATGATCATCCCATACAACAATTTATATCACATCATGCCTTGACCATATCACATCACAACAAGCCCTACAAAAACAAGTTAGACATCCTCTACTTTGTTGTTGCAAGTTTTACGTGGCTGCTATGGGCTTCTAGCAAGAATCGTTACCTACACATCAAAACCACAATGATTTATCGTCAAGTGTGATGTTGTAACCTTCAACAAGGACCGGGCGTAGCCACACTCGATTCAACTAAAGTTGGAGAAACAGAAACTCACCAGCCACCTATGTGCAAAGCACGTCGGTAGAACCAGTCTTGCGTAAGCGTACGCGTAATGTCGTTCTGAGATGCTTCATCAAAGTATGACATGCTGGTAAGCAGTATGACTATTATCGCCCACAACTCTTTGTGTTCTACTCGTCCATATAACATCTACGCATAGACCTGGCTCGGATACCACTATTGGGGAACGCGGTAATTTCAAAAAAATTCCTACGATCATGCAAGATCTATCTCTAGGTGATGCATAGCAATGAGAGGGGAGAGTGTTGTCTATGTACCCTTGTAGACCAAAAGCGGAAGCGTTATGACAACGCGGTTGATGTAGTCATACGTCTTCATGATCCGACCGATCCTAGCACCGAAGGTATGACACCTCCGTGATCTGCACACGTTCAGCTCGGTGACGTCCCACGAACTCTAGATCCAGCTAAGGTCGAGGGAGAGTTTCGTCAGCACGGCGGCATGGTGACAGTGATGATGAAGTTACCGGCGCAGGGCTTCGCCTAAGCACTACGACGATATGACCGACATGTGTAACTGTGGAGGGGGCACCACACACGGCTAAACAATCAACTTGGGTGTTCTAGGGTGCCCCCTACCCCCGTATATAAAGGAGCAAGGGGAGGCCGGCCGGCCCTCCAAGGGCATGCCCCCAATAGGGGAATCCTACTAGGATTCCAAGTCCTAGTAGGTTTCCACCTAAAGGGAGAGAGGGGGAAGGAAGGAGAGGGAGAGGGGGAAGGCAAGGGGGCGCCCCCCCCCCCTTCCTTGTACTATTTGGATTCAAGGGGAGGGGGCGCGCGGCCTGACCTGGCCGGCCTCTCTGTCTCTCTCTCCACTAGGGCCCATCGAGGTCCATTAGTTCCCCGGGGGGTTCCGGTAACCCTCCGACACTCCGGTTTTATCCGAAACTTCTCTGGAACACTTCCGGTGTCCGAATATATTCGTCCAATATATAAGGCTTTATGTCTCGACCATTTCGAGACTCCGCGTCATGTTCGTGATCACATCAGGGACTCCAAACAATCTTTAGTACATCATATCACATAAACTCATAATACCAATCGTCATCGAACGTTAAGCGTGCGGACCCTACGGGTTCAAGAACTATGTAGACATGACCGAGACACGTCTCCGGTCAATAACCAATAGCGGAACCTGGATGCTCATATTGGTCCTACATATTCTACGAAGATCTTTATCGGTCAAACCACATAACAATATACGTTGTTCCCTTTGTCATCGATATGTTACTTGCCCGAGATTCGATCGTCGGTATCTCAATACCTAGTTCAATCTCGTTACTGGCAGGTCTCTTTACTCGTTCCGTCATACTTCATCCCGCAACTAAATCATTAGTCACAATGCTTGCAAGGCTTATAGTGATGAGTATTACCGAGAGGGCCCAGAGATACCTCTCTGAAACACGAAGTAACAAATCCTAATCTCGATCTATGCCAACCCAACAAACACCTTCGGAGACACCTGTAGAGCACCTTTATAATCACCCATTTATGTTGTGACGTTTGGTAGCACACAAAGTGTTTCTCCGGTATTCGGGAGTTGCATAATCTCATAGTCTGAGGAACTTGTATAAATCATGAAGAAAGCAGTAGCAATGAAACTGACACGATCATAATGCTAAGCTAACGGATGGGTCCTGTCCATCACATCATTCTCCTAATGATGTGATCCCGTTCATCAAATGACAACACATGTCTATGGTCAGGAAACATAACCATCTTTGATTAACGAGCTAGTCTAGTAGAGGCATACTAGGGACTATATGTTTTATCTATGTATTCACACATGTACTAAGTTTCCGGTTAATACAATTCTAGCATGAATAATAAACTTTTATCTTGAATTAAGGAAATAAATAATAACTTTATTATTGCCTCTAGGGCATATTTTTTTCAAAACCCAATATAGTAGCTCGAGGAGAGCAACAATTTTTTTGAGGCAACCTACAAAGCTTTATTTATTCAGACGTCACAATGTTTACAAGGACGAAGGAAAGATTTCCCGGATGGCCCAACCAAACATGTTGTCCAATACCGAGTGAGAGAGCATGCTTTGCTAGATTGTGAGCTTCATAATTCGAGCTCCTAAACTCATGAACTATATTACAGAAATGAAGACTCTCAGATCGTTCAGAAATCTCTTGGATCACTGCTCCATATGGCGCGTATGTCCCTTTTTTCAAGTCATCTACCACCATTTTGCAATCGGATGCAACATGAATATGTTGATCATATAAATCCTCAGCCAAGGATAGAGCTTCCCTAATAGCCATTGCTTCATGTGTGAGAGGATCTATGATGAACTTGATTACTACCACTGAGGCCCCAAGGAAACCTCCATATTTGTCTCTACAGATCGCACTTACGGCTCCACACTTCCTTCTTGCTGAAACAGCAGCATCCACATTTACTTTAACACTTCCCTGGGTCGGAGGTATCCATAATGACTGCCTCACCGCTGGTACACTAGCTGGTCTCTGAACCCAGTTATTTGCTTGGCGAACTTCAGCTAGATAAACTGATATGAAGCTGTTCGTAGCAAAGGGAGACTGGAAAATATCTTCATATATTGCTTTCCTCCTAGCACCCCAGATTGCCCGAGCTGTCACAACTCGTCCGCACTCAACATTTCATGTAGGGCAAATAGCCACTCCTTTGGATCCTCCTGCTGAAACTGTATGATCTTCTCAGCAAGCTCTTCAGGAGCAAGAGCCCAAACAATTCTAGATAGTGAACATGTAAGTAGTGCATGCCTCCATGTGTCTCTTGCTCCATACAATCTGCATGTGTCCTCATCTGCCATGTGGCGATGGTTTAGAACTTCTCTAGTGGGCATGGACTATCTCGCTAGTCTCCAAACAAACATACAGAGCTTTGATGGAACCTGGATATGCCAAATTGTGGTCCATAGTTCACTATCTCTCTTTGAGGTGCATGCTTCTTCATGAATCCACCCTTCCCTACTAAGCTTTGTCCTCAAAATCATCTAGTAAGCCGACCGCACCGAGAAATTACCTCGGGGTTCCTCATGCCAGGCCCAAAAATCAGTAACATTACGAGTACACAATGGGATTTTAAGAATCTCTTATGCATCGAACAGGGTAAAAACTGACCGAACCAGCACTTCATTCCACTAGCAGAGGTGTTATCGATGAGGTCTGATACCTTAACTCGAGGGTTTGGTATGAGTGATGCGATCGATCGTTCGAAGCTATTCCACGGGATCCAATTGTGGTTCCACACATCGGTCATCTCACCATTGCCAACTCTTCTAACTATTCCTTGTGCCAGAATGTCTCTGCCATCCACCACAGCCCTCCAAATCCGAGACGGGTGAGAACCCAATTCAGCTTCTAACAGTGTGCATTCCAGGAAGTATACGGCTTTCAGTATCCTTGCACTAAGTGATGTCTCATCTGTTAGAATTCTCCCAGCTTGTCTTGTCGAAAGGGATAAGTTAAAGATCTCCAAGTCCCTAAAGCTAAATCCTCCCAAATGTTTTGGTTGTGTCATCGTATCCCATGCTACACAGCTTGGTTTTCTCTTGCCATTCTTGCTCCCCACCAAAATTTACGAATGATGGAAGTAATATTGTCACACAAGCCCTGAGGCAAACGGAAGCAAGACATAGAAAAAATTGGTATAGTCTATGCAACTGATTTGATCAACACTTCCTTACCAGCCGCCGAGAGCAACTTCTCCATCCACCCTTTTATCTTCTCCCACACGCGGCCTCTCAAATATTTGAAGGTACCATTCTTAGAATGACCAACATTAGTGGGCATTCCCAAATAACGCTCACTCAGAGATTCATCATGCACATTTAAAGAATTTTTTATCTCCTCTCTAACAGGAGAAGGACAACCCTTTCTAAAGAAGATAGAAGATTTGTCATGATTGATCCTCTGCCCAGAAGCATTGCAATAAGTTTTAGCATGTTTGACACTGCATCTGACCCCTCTACATTAGCCTTAAAAAGCAATAGGCTATCATCTTCAAATAAAAGGTGGTTAATGGTGGGTGCTATTGGGGCCACCTTTGTCGGTGTTCTGGGAATGGGGGTCCCCAGACTTGCCTGCATGCGGCCTGCGGCGTGGTTCAAAGGGGGCACAGCACAGCCCATCTTCATCAACACAAGCTCAAGACCCTCGCGAGGGGCCAAGCCTCGCGGGACGGACGACAAGGAGCTTCCTCAGGCACGGCCACATCAGGCTGGCTCACGAGGAGGCAGAGAGTTCAAGGCGGGGTACCTCGCGAGGTGCCCATGACGCAAGCCATGACGACCAAGGGCGCCAGTCGGGCGCCAGCCCGCGCAGTGTCCTCCTTTCCTCTTTGGTGCAAAGGGAGCAAGCGCAGGCGAGAGCATCAAGTAAAGGCATCCATTTCGGTGCAACAAGACCAAGACCAGTCCAACGGCAGGATGGAGGTCACCGTGGAGCCCAAGCTGGCGTCACCATCAGAGCCTTTGACAGGCGAGGACCAACTTTAGTCAGGATAAGTGTACCCATTGTTCCCCTTCAAAATGGCCAATTGTTGCCGCCCTTCCCGCTCAATATTTGGGAAGAGGCCCAGGGCCTTTGCCTATAAAATAGGACTAGCCACCCCCAGGGTAGAGGCATCATCATCTGGTATCTGGCATACATCTAGAATAGAAAGAGAGAGAGATGGGGCGGTTGAACTCCTCCTAGCAGTTCATCGCACCAGCCAAGAACAGACCCTCGCGAGGCTGTTCTTCCTTGTATGGTTCATCATCAGCCCAAGAGGCAATCCACCACACCACACACTGGAGTAGGGTATTACACCACAATGATGGCCTGAACCAGTATAAACCCTGTGTCTCTTGTGTTGATCTTTTCGTAGTTTAGGTCCTAGCGATTCGGTGAGGAGTAGGTAGACAGAGGGCGTAATCTCCACGCGCACCCTAGTGTTCGAACCTCAAGGGTCTGCAGGAACCAAAAATCCGACATTTGGCGCGCCAGGTAGGGGTGCGCCGGAATTCGCCTCCCGTCGCCCTGTTCTTCTCCGACCATCGCGTCCATGTCAGACGCTCGTCGGGCCCCCGCCGAGAGCTGAGCCGCCCTCGCTTCCCGCGTCGCCCAGACAGCCCCCGTCGGCAGGCGCCCCCGTCGTTCGCCGTCACCCGCCGTCAACGCTGCCACCGGCCCGGCGGGGAACGAGCAGCAAGCATCGTCCCAGCACCCATCCATGAGGCGAGACGGCCGCACTGCTACACCCTCGCTCCCCCTGCTAGTTCTTCGTCTCGCGCGCCCCGCACGGCCATGGAGGCTCGAGCTGCGCTACCGCTCAATCGACAACGTCTACGAGGAGTGGCTCGACCGAGTCGCCGAGCTCGTCCGCGTCGTTGGGGGCTCCCTCGTGCCATCCTTCTCGCTGCATCGCGCCCCGCCCTGCACGGGCAATGAAGCTCCCGGGGCGCCTCAGCCGCCTCCCCCTCGAGAAGGCACCCTGGCTCCGAGGCGCACGACCCCTG
Organism: Triticum dicoccoides; assembly: GCF_002162155.2. NCBI lineage: Eukaryota > Viridiplantae > Streptophyta > Magnoliopsida > Poales > Poaceae > Triticum > Triticum dicoccoides. Next base: position 584,573,219 of record NC_041391.1, on the reverse strand, counting down.
AGCGGAACCCGCCCCGTCAGGCGCCAGCGCGGCAGGAGCAGAGCTGCCAAGAAGTCCCACGCCCTCGAGAAGCTGCTCGAGCGCTCCCTGCTCCGGCACGTCAAGACCCCACGCTGCTCCCAGCTGCAGCGCATGGGGACCCGCAGGACCAAGCTCTTCGTCGCCCAAGGCCTCCTGTGGCCACAGCGGGCTGCCGCGCCTTCACCCCCGAGCTACACAGCGTCGTGTGGCCCGGCAAGTTCAAGCCAGACCTGCCTCCCCGCTATGATGGCATGGCTGACCCTGCAGAGTTCCTCCAGCTCTATGAGATGGGCATCGAGGCCACCAACGGAGACGAGAAGATCATGGCGAACTGGTTTCCCATGGCGCTCAAGGACGGGGCCCGCACCTGGCTCCTGAATCTGGCACCAGGCACGATCTCCTCCTGGGACGAGATGCGCACCCGCTTCATCGCCAACTTCCAGGGTACTCGTGACCGGCCACCCGCCGTGAGCAACATGCGCCGTATCAAGAAGCAGCCAGGGGAAACCCTGCAGAAGTACATCCAGCGCTTCAACAACGCGCGCCTCAAGATCCCTAAGGTGACCGAGGAAGCCATCATCTCAGCCTTCTCCGACGGCGTGCGCGACGTCAAGATGAAGGAGGAGCTGGCGATGCATGAAGACATGTGCACCTCCTTGGAGCTGTTCAACTTGGCGACCAGGTGCGCCAGGGCTAAGGAGGGGCGCCTCTCCCTCCTCGAGCTGCCTGCCGCAGACCCAGAAGAGAAGAAGCCCAAAGCCAAGGACGTGAAGCGCAAGGGGGCTGCCGTGCTCGCGGCAGAGCCAGACACCAAGCGGGGCAGAGATCAGCCTGAACCCTCCAAGGGCAGTCGGTACTGCGTGTACCATGACCTCCAGACCCATAACACCAATGAATGCCAAGAGCTCCGGGCCGTGCGTGAAGGAAGGGTCGGCTGACATCCCGACCACAATGACCGGGGTTACGGTCGGGGAGGAGGAAGGAACACAGGACGCTGGGAAGACCGCGGCCCACGCCAAGGGTGGCGAGACCAACCTCGCGAGGATCGCTGGCAGGACCCGCCTCGCGAGGGAGGCTGGAGGGATCAGCCTCGCGAGGATCGCCCACAAGGGAATGCAGGCCTCCCTCCGCTGCCGCCGCAGCCAAGAAGAAACAAGGACCGTCATCAGGACGAGGGGGCTGGGGGGCTTCCAGGAGCCACGCGCGATCGCCTGCATCCTGGGCGGAGCTCAAGCCCCAGCCTCCTAGCGCATCTTCAAGCAGTTCGCCCGCGAAGTAAATGCAGCCCTTCCCAAGCTCGAGGCCACACGCCCTCTCAGGTGGTCGGCATGCGCCATCACGTTCAGCTCTGCGGATCAGCTCAAGTGCGCAGCCACAGCCGGAGTCCTCCTGATGCTTTGTTCCCCAATCATCAGCAACGTGCTGGTCACCAGGACCCTCATTGATAGCGGGGCAGGGCTCAACGTCATGTCCGTGGAAACGTTCAACAATCTCCAAGTGCCCTACAATTAGCTTCAGCCAACCAAGCCTTTCTCCGGAGTCACCGACGGCTCCACGGTCCCGATCGGGCAGGTTCGCCTCCCTGTCACCTTCGGGGCACGCGACAACTACCGCACCGAGCTCATTGACTTTGACGTCGCCCACATTCGCCTGCCGTACAACGCCATCCTCGGGTACCCAGCATTGTCCAAGTTCATGGCCGTAACCCACCACGGCTACAATGTCCTCAAGATGCCAGGAAGCGGCGGAGTCATCACGGTGCCCTGCGAAGAGAGAGACACAGTGTGCTCCCTGGAGCGAGCCTTTCAGGTCGTGTCACTGGAAGACCCGGATCGCGGAAGCAGGAGGCTTTGTGAGGCCGCCCCCAAGAAGAAGAAGACATCATCTGGCCCGGCCCCTCAAGAGGCAGGCCCCTCAGGGCCCGCGCCTGCTCAGGGGGAACCTCCTTCTATCGCATAGGGAGGCGCGCCCAGCGCCCCCCTCATGCAGGGCTCGGGGGCTCTCCCCTGGAGGGCCGCCGACCTCACCAAGGTCACGAGGGAGGCGCTTGGGCACCACGTGGAGGCGTGTTTCGAGGCACGTTTCCCTCAAGAAGGAGCAAGGCAAGGAGGGCCAAACCCTCAGGAGTTCGTCGGTAAGGGCATTCAGGAGCTACAGGAGTCAAGAGTCATGAGAGGCGGCCGCCGCCTACCCACTGTGGCCCCCCATCCAGGCGAGGATGGTGGGCTGCGCGTCTGCATCGACATACCAGGGCTCAACCGAGCTGCGTCTCAGGAGCGCCTCTGGCCTTCACAAGTGGGACGCTGTGAGGGTCCGCCCCACAGCTACTTTCGCATGCCTTATGGCTTGCCGAACGCGGCTGCCGCATACTAGCGCCTCATGAGGGCCGTCCTGGGGGCTCGAGAGGTCAGTCGTGCCGCAGCCCTGGTGGAGATGGAGATGGTCCGCGAGGAGCCACCAGCGCCTCCGGAGCCTCCCGAGGCCCCAGGGCCTGGGGGGTTGTGAGGATCGGCTCCCGCAGCCCACCGAGTCTGCTACATCAACACCCCTCCATCTTCAGCATCATCAGGTGACATCTTTCAAGTTTCATCTCCAGCTAGGAGTGCCCTCAGGGCCGCATTATTCCCAGGCTGCGTGGGTCCATCCCTGCGGCATGTATCCCTTTTATTTCATGTTCTTAGCTTACTCTGCTCGGGGCGCCCCTCGGGCTGCATTATCCCCAAGCCGCTCGGGTCAGACCCAGTGGCATGTACCCCTTTTGCATTTATCTTAGGGCCATGCTTTCGACCCATCATGCTTGTTATTTGGTGCATGTCCATGGTACCTTTTCTCCCTGGATGTTGAAAGCTTGCGCGTTAAAGGGGGGTGAGGGAGTCCCGGACTAGGGGGTGTCCGGATAGCCGAACTATCATCATCGGCCGGACTCCAAAACTATGAAGTTACAAGATTGAAGACTTCGTCCCGTTTCCGGATGGGACTTTCCTTGGCGTGGAAGGCAAGCTTGGCGATACGGATATGTAGATCTCCTACCTTTGTAACCGACTCTGTGTAACCCTAGCCCTCTCCGGTGTCTATATAAACCGGATGGCCTTAGTCCATAGGACGAAAAACAATCATACCATAGGCTAGCTTCTAGGGTTTAGCCTCCTTGATCTCGTGGTAGATCTACTCTTGTAACCCACATCATCAATATTAATCAAGCAGGACGTAGGGTTTTACCTCCATCAAGAGGGCCCGAACCTGGGTAAAAACATCATGTCCCTCGTCTCCTGTTACCATCCGCCTAGACGCATAGTTCGGGACCCCCTACCCGAGATCCGCCGGTTTTGACACCGACATTGGTGCTTTCATTGAGAGTTCCTCTGTGTCGTCGCGATCAGGAAGGATGCCTTCTCCCGTCTTTAAAGACGTCACCGTCATCAAGAGAGCTTTGGCCGCCGGCCAAACTGTCCGGCTAGGTGGTTTTCTTATGACCGCCTGTTCGGCCACCGCTCCGACGATGACCTCTCAGGTCATCAAAAGCGATCTTCACATCAGCCCGGAATTCGCCGAGCAGTTAGATCCGATTGAGCTCTCCTCTGTAAACGAGCTCTTGGATCGCATCGCCGCCCTGGGAGTTGCCACAGACTACGATCAGATTGGGCTTAAACCCGATCTGAGAGAGATTAACTCTCCTCAGGCCACCCACCACGTTGTCGTGGTAGAGGAACAATGCGGCAACCCTTCTTCTACATTGAAAACCAACTATGTCTGGATTCCCGATCCCTCCAAGCCGGATTCCCGTGAAGGGACGGACGCTAATCAAATACTGAACTTAGAGTCGGGCATCGGACTAGATTCATTGGAAAGCATCCAGCAAGTCAAGCTTCCAAATCCGGAAACTTCTTGGCCTTTGAGCCTCAGATCGGGCGGGGTTCCGAACTTGATTCCACCCGCCCACCCAAACATAAGTGATCTATCTCGAATACGGCAAGAGCCTGATGAAACAGTACATCATTACTGGGCCAGATTCCTCCTGGTTATGAACAGGATAAAGGACTGCTGCAAAGAAAGCGCGATTTCAATTTTCTGCAACAATTGCATGGACAAGGGAATCATGAACGCCATAAGTCGTCGCGAAGTTACACGCTTCATCGACCTAGCGACTATCGTACAAAAATACTATGCGGTAGAGAGTGCCAGGAACACCGAAACTAGGTTTTGGGACAGTCCGGCCTTGCCCACAACCCTAGTCCGAAGTAAAAGGGTGCGCCATACTCAAGCACCTGGGTTAAAAACCAAAAAGCAAAGACCCCCTAAAGGGCATGGAACCGTACTGGAGGGCTGGCTCAATGGACCCTGCAAAATCCACAGTACGGAGGGCGCCACTCCAACACACAACCTTCGAGCATGTTGGATACTACGGCAGGTGGCCAAAAGTGGCGAAGGCCTTTTAGCCCCGGGCAAACAGCCCAGCAGTACCGGTACGGTATTAATAGTCTTCTAGACTTTCGCATCAAATAACATGCGAAAACGAACAATCCGCGGCCTCGCCGAAGTCTACCAAGTAGCAACAGCAAATCCATGGAGTGACACGGCTATCACCTTCAATGCCAGCGACGAACCTAAATTCCGAACAGCTAGAGCACCAGCCGCATTGGTCCTCAGTCCGATAGTGGACGGCTTTCGCCTTACCAAGGTACTCATGGATGGCGGCAGCGGATTAAACCTCATCTACGAGGAAACCCTTCAAAAAATGGATATTGACTGGAGCTGCATCGAGCAAAGCAGCACAACCTTCAGAGGGATAATCCCTAGTCGAGAAGTACGCTGCACAGGAAAAATCACACTAGATGTAGTGTTCGGCTCACCGGACAATTACAGGTCCGAGGAGGTCACGTTCCAAGTGGCCCCATTCGGCAGCGGATATCACGCTTTGTTAGGGCGAGGGGCATTCACAATCTTCCAAGCTATACCCCACTACGGGTACATGAAGCTCAAAATGCCCGGACCCAATGGGATAATCACTCTTGCCAGTGATCCAGATACAGCACTCCGCGCTGAAAATAAGACAGCCGCACTGGCCCTAGAGGCATTGTCCGAAGCCCTAGCGGCAGAGGAACTAACTACGCTGCGCTCCACGGTGGATAGGGACGATGTGATACTCGATAAGAGGTCCAAGTCCACCTCTTTTAAACCAGCAGACGAAATAGTCAAATTTCAGGTCCATCCAGTGGACCCCACAAAGACGGCCTCCATTGCGGCACAATTAAGTCCTAATGTCGAAGCCGCACTACGAGAATTCCTCCGGGAAAATTGGGACATTTTTGCCTGGCACCCTTCAGACATGCCAGGAATCCCACACAGGCTGGCAGAGCACAGCCTAAACATCCTAAAAGGATTCAAGCCGGTCAAACAAGCTCTTCGGCGATTTTCCGAACCCAAAAGACAGGCAATGGGAGAAGAGCTAGCCAAACTCTTAGAAGCCGGATTCATCAGAGATATAAAACATCCGGACTGGCTGGCCAATCTAGTAATGGTACCAAAAAAGGACAAATCCTGGCACCTCTGCGTCGATTTTAAAGACCTTAACAAGGCCTGTCCAAAGGACCCTTTCCCCCTCCCTCGCATCGACCAAATCATCGATGCTACCGCAGGGCACGATTCATTGTGCTTCCTCGACGCATACTACGGATACCATCAAATCAAGATGGCGGAGAAAGACCAGGCCGCAACGGCATTCATTACTCCATATGGGCCATTCTGCTTCAACACAATGCCCTTCAGACTCAAAAACACCAGTGCAACATATCATCGCATGATTCAAACATGTCTGGCTACCCAGATAGGCAAAACAGTAGAGGCATACGTAGACGATGTGGTCATCAAGACCAAACACGTCGAAACTCTAGTAGAAGACTTGAGGGTGACATTCGACAACCTCCGAGCATATGACATTAAGCTCAATCCGGAAAAATGCGTCTTCGGCGTACCAGCCGGAAAGCTCTTGGGCTTCATCGTATCCGGTAGAGGAATTGAAGCAAACCCGGCCAAAATCCGAGCTCTGTCACAATTGGATATTCCAAAAGACCTCAAGCAAATACAAAAACTAACCGGATGCGTAGCGGCCTTAAGTCGCTTCATCTCCCGCTTGGGGGAAAAGGCTCTGCCCCTCTACCGCCTCCTTCGGCGCACCGAACATTACGAATGGACGGATGCTGCCACAGCCGGACTCGAAGAAATAAAGGCCATACTGGCAACAAATCCGGTCCTGGCCGCGCCCAACCTGGGCAAACCTATGTTATTATATATCGCAACAACACATCAAGTTGTCAGCGCGGTACTCGTCGTCGAGCGAGAGACAGAAGGGCACAGATTCCCTCTTCAAAAACCAGTGTACTACGTATCCACTGTTCTAACTCCATGCAAGTCCCGGTACCCACATTATCAAAAGATAGCATATGCGGTGTTCATGGCATCCCGGAAGCTGCGACACTACTTTCAAGAGTGTTCCATAACGGTGGCCTCCGAAGTACCTCTCAACGATATTATAAACAATCGCGACGCAATGGGCAGGATTGCAAAATGGGCTATTGAGCTCTTACCATTTTACATAACCTATAAACCATAGCGAGCTATAAAGTCGCAGGTTCTGGCCGACTTCGTTGCCGAATGGACCGAAGCCGAACTCCCTAAAGAGTACGGCGCATACTCCAATTGGATCATGCATTTCGACGGATCCAAAATGTTGGCTGGCTTGGGGGCTGGCGTCGTCCTGATGTCCCCAACTGGAGACACAATCCAATACGTACTTCAAATAATGTACATGGACTCCAATAACGCAGCCGAATACGAGGCCCTTATACATGGCCTCCGGATGGCAATCTCCATGGGCATTCAACGCCTAGAGGTGCGCGGGGATTCAAACCTCGCAATATCCCAAGTAAATGGAGACTTTGATGCCAAAGATCCAAAAATGGCAGCTTACCGCAACACCGTCCTAAAAATGTCAGCTCGGTTCGAAGGACTCGAATTCCACCATGTAGCCCGGGATAATAACCAGGCAGCAGACGTGTTAGCACGCATCAGCGTGAAACGAGACACCGTCCCTCCAAACATCTTCCTGGAACGGCTCTTCAAGCCATCCGTGTTATGGGAAGAGGAGTCCGGAAATAACAATCCGGAGCCAGCTGCATCACCTAACTCAGACCATTCTGACACCATCGGCGGCTCAGCCAATGAAATAACACCTTCAGCTCACGAAATAATGGCAGTAATTGCCCCGTGGATAGAACCATTCCTAGCCTACTTAATTCGGCAGGAACTTTCTGAAGACCAAAATGAGGCCAGTTGCATAGTTCGGCGATCTAAAGCCTACAAGGTCCATGAGGGAGAACTTTATAAGAAAAGCACAACCAGAATCCTTCAAAGGTGTATCTCCGAAGAGGAGGGGCGGAATCTCCTGCCTGAAATTCACGCCGGACTCGGCGGGCACCACGCTGCAGCCCGGGCACTCGTAGGCAAGGCCTTCCGTACAGGATTTTATTGGCCGACAGCCCGGGCAGATGCTCAGGACTTAGTCCAGCGATGTGTCGGTTGCCAGCTCTTTGCTAATCAGAGCCACATGCCACCCACCGCCCTCAAAACTATACCCATTACCTGGCAATTCACGGTCAGGGGGCTTGACATGGTTGGACCCCTTAAAGGGGGAACCCACAAGCACAAATACTTATTGGTCATGGTGGACAAATTCACCAAATGGATTGAGGCCAAGCCGGTTAAAACGGCAGAATCAGGACCGGTGATAGACTTCCTATCCGGGGTAGTACACCGTTTTGGCGTCCCCCACAGCATCATCACTGATAACGGCACGAACTTCATTGCCGACGAGGTTAAACTCTGGTGCAAAAACATGGGCATCAAGCTCGATTATGCTTCAGTCTATCACCCCCAAACTAACGGTCAAGTCGAGCGAGCAAATGGCCTAATCATGAGCGGCATCAAACCCAGACTAGTGCGGTCCCTCAAGGAATCTAACACGCACTGGGTAGAGGAGCTCGACTCCGTACTCTGGGGGCTGCGGACCATGCCAAACCGAACTACTGGATTCACACCATTTTTCATGGTGTATGGCGCAGAGGCAGTTCTACCTTGCGATATAATTCATGACTCACCTCGTGTGCGCATGTACGAAGAAAGAGAAGCCGAGTTGGATCGGCAGGATAGTTTGGACGCCTTAGAGGAGGAGCGGGACGTGGCAAAGGCTCGTTCCGCATTCTATCAGCAGCAGGCTCAAAGATATCAAAGCAGAGAAGTACGGGCCAAAACTTACAATGTCAGCGAACTCGTTCTACGCCTGCCGGACAAGAAAAAGGACAAACTTAAGCCCAAGTGGGAAGGTCCCTTCATCATCGACCAAGTCCTGACCGGTGAAGCATACCGTCTACGTAAAGCATCTGACAACCGACTCGAGCCGAACCCATGGAACGCAGCCCGTCTCCGAAGATTCTACGCCTAAACACCAGACTCAGAGTTCGTCTCACTCCCCCGTCCACCTTTTTATATTTTTTACTGTCTCTTGTCCCCCTCCTTCTTCCCACTTTTTTTTCAATACCTTTTATAGGCTGATTTGCGCTTTGTTCGCACACACTTGATGTGCTCCTAGCACTCATTATACCTGGGGGCTTCTTTACCAGAAGCTTATTAATATGGGCTTCACGCCCAATACATGTGTCATACTTCCACATGTACCTTTTATTCACCATTATATGCATCGATATGACTTAAGTTTTGGCCAAGCTGGGTTGCCTGGCTCCTGTGCTTACCCCTACGTTCCCGATTGTTCGGCTAGGAGGTAAAGGGAGCACCTCTGCGATTGTTACTGCCGGGTCAGCCGGATGTGTACCTCAGACTGGGTGAAGCCGAAAGCTAGCGTTCTTAAGAGAATATTCGGTCGGTGACTTGAAAGATGATTTATTACTTACTTATTTATAAGCCCCCAGATGCTTTTTCTGCTATTTTCGTAGTCCGGCATTGCACCTTAGGGCATGCCTCCCAGGGAAAGGAACCCTTAACGGAACTATTCTCCCTGGAAGATGTTTCTTACTAACCATGTAATATAACATAACTAGTTGGGCACTTGTCTGATAAAGCAATTATGACCCCGACGCCTTGTCTCCATGCATGCCCTGGTTCTTTTATAACCGTAGGGGTATTCGGACACACTCCGGACTGTTGGGTCCCGAGGTTGAAGCGAAACGGTCCGCAAAGACAAACGATCTACAATCCGGCTAGAAGGCATCTTACATGTCATTTCAAATTACATCGTCAAACCGACTGATTGTACTCCTCCTCAATCCCATCTAACAGGCTATCTAATTTACAGTCCTGTTGGGAATATTTCGCAGCCAGTTCTACTTGGCCATACATCAAGCTCACAGGGATCTCCTTCCCATCAGGCCCCGCAGGACCGACCTCACCCATGTGGTTTGGGTCAGCCTTCGGGTAGCGCGTCTTCACCATGGCCCAGGCCTCCCTGGCGCCCTGATGGCAGGCCGATATCTTCCACAAACGGAGGCGTCGCCGTGCTCCCTGGAGCTTCTCAGCAAGCTCACCAAGGCCCTCGGGTAGGGAGACGGATGGCCATAAGGCCTGAACGACGCCACTCATCGCCTGCCGAACACGTTCGAACAATTGCACCAGCTCGGGAAGTTGGTCACCTATTGACCCAGGCATTTCCCCCGCAGGGCGACCTATGAGCACACCTAAAGACATATTTCTGTCAAACGACTTCCTCGCCGAATTCTTCTTTTCAAAGGAATTTGCTCAAGCACTTACTATAAATGCCGCGACGAAGTCGCTGATTCTCCTTCAAGGAGCCAGATAGCTGGGCCCGAACACCTTTCAGCTCTTCTCCTAGCTGGGTGTGGGCATCTTGGAGCTTGTTTCTCTCCTGCTGCACCTTCATAAGCACCCTCTCGCCAGCCTTTAGCTGACGCAGTAGCTGTTGCTTGTCCGGATCTAGTCCGGCGCCCTCTGCAATATTATTGTCAGATTCACGCCGCACTTTGTTAATTAATTGTCTTTTCAAAGTACGTCTTACCAGTGGGGGTCTCTGTGGCTCCCCCTGTGGCGGCCAGTGCGGCCTCAAGTTGGGCCTTGCACTCTTGGAGCTCCTGGGACAGATGGGTATTCTTCTCCGTAAGATCCTGCATAAAAATTGATCCTTAAATCAGTTATTTTAACCATTTTAAGTCTCGGGGGCTACTGGCATATATAACTATTAAAATTACTTACACGTATGTCTTTCACATACTGCTCCGTGGCTCTGGTTAACCCATCTTGAGCGGCACGGAGGTGTGCGTTTCCCGCATCAAAGGCATTTAACGCCTCCAGGGAGAAACACACGTCACGAAGAACTGTCCGGCAACGCCTGTGATTCATGGCGCTCTCCACCTCAGACCGGGTGGCGGACAGCCTGTCGGCATCCTCCGTCGGAGGAGCGTCCGACTCATGCCTTGTATTCGCCTCCCCTTCCGGGCCATGCGTTGGAGCACGGCTGGCGGAGGCTTGATTGGCAACCTCTCCAGACACTGTCCGGCGAGCGCTCTTTCTGGAAAAGTTATGAGCATTAATATACCTCCTGGGAATCCTTCCCTTAAAAAATAGCGGTGCTCCATACCGTTGCGGCGACGTTTTAGTTCACGTCGCACTCCTCTTCCGCCTGCTGGGTCGGACTGACCCTTGTTGGCCGGTCGCCGCGGGCTCGACTTCCTGCCGTAAAGGCGCTTCCTGTCGAACACCATTGGTGCACGGTGGTCAGAACTAAGCATTAAAGAAGTAACGGCGCCAGGACTTCGGTCGTACTCACCGAGGAAGCCGGACACAAACCGGGGTAGTCAGCCATAATGGCGACTAAAGCATTATCTATGCTGAGCTGGTGGTACACCCCGTCGATCAGTTCCACCGCTAAGTCCGGATCCTCTTCGGAGGCCGGATCAAGGGACCTTTCTGGGTCTTCGAGTTGTGGGGCTGGGCTTTTTATGCCCTCCACATCCCGACGCAGTTCCTGTGTCAAAATCATACAATAAGACAATTGCCTTTAAAGGCACGGTTCAGATATGCATGCGACCGCTTACCCAGCTCCGAGGGTTGTTCATGGAAAATCCGTTCAGAGGATTCATGCGGAGGAAGTCCTCCTTCTCCCCCTTGTACAAGCCGGACATGATCTTCACCAGATCGTCCGCCGAGCCAGGTCCCTTACGGCCGTGACGGGTGGCGTCATCGTCTCCGTTGAAGTCCCACATGGGGTGGCCCCTATATTGGAGCGGCTGCACCCCACGCATAATGCATGTGGCCATGACTCCAATCATGGTTAATCCGGAATGGGCTAGCAGCCATATCCGGCCCATCAAGTAATGGACGCTACTATCATGTTCTCGTCGAGGGCTCCGTGGGCGCCAACTTAGGCGTTTCTTCAGGGGAGCGTTGCTGAACTCTGGAAGGCCGATCCGGACTGGATCCGGCAGCGGAGCGTCCTCCATATAAAACCACTCCGAAGGCCAATCTTCGGACGCCTTCTTCGGGGTCCCGGACAGGTATCCGGTCCCGGCGATGCGCCATATTTCGGCTCCGCCCACTTGATATATCGACCCCTCGTGAGAGCGGGGTATGGGGCAAAACAGCCTCTTCCATAGCGCAAAATGGGGCTCAATGCCCAAGAACAGCTCACACAGAGCTACGAAGCCCGCGATGTGCAAAATGGAGGCAGGTGTAAGGTGATGAAGCTGGAGTCCGTAGAACTCCAGGAGCCCCCGGAGAAACGTATGTATAGGAAATCCGAGTCCCCTTATTAAGTAGGAGACGAAGCACACCCGCTCTCCTTTGGAGGGATTGGGGGCGCTCTCCGCCTACTTCCCACCTTTGTAGATGGCCAGTCCGGCTCGAACCGGAACCACGAAGGCCGGGGGAAGATATCCCTCTGCTTGGAGCGTCACTAACTCGCTGTGCGGGACTGAGCATCTCCTCCAATCTCCTGGCTTAGGGCTGGGAGCGCGAGAAGAGGAGCCGCGTTGACTATCCATGTTGGAATGGGTTTGGTGTCAGATGCGCCTCGATGAGTGCTTGCGGAAGGAGGATGATGTGATTTGGATCTGGATCCTCGCCTCTCTTATAGGCAGCTTATTTGCTCAGCTAGGGGGTAAAACATAAAAATACCCTGGCTTTTCGCATTCGTGCGACGCGTGGAAGAAGACCATTATTTGACGCGGAAGCCAAGGAGCGCAGCATTTATGAAGCAACCGGACACTATCCGGCAAACACATGGAGCATGAAGAAGAACCCGCCTTGCAAACGCCGAAGACAACATACGCGCCGGATTCGTCGTTATTGAAGCCTGGTTTGGGGGCTACTGAAGGAGTCACGTACTAGGGGGTGTCCGGATAGCCGAACTATCATCATCGGCCGGACTCCAAGACTATGAAGATACAAGATTGAAGACTTCGTCCCGTGTCCGGATGGGACTTTCCTTGGCGTGGAAGGCAAGGTTGGCGATATGGATATGTAGATCTCCTACCTTTGTAACCGACTCTGTGTAACCCTAGCCCTCTCCGGTGTCTATATAAACCATATGGCCTTAGTCCATAGGACGAACAACAATCATACCATAGGCTAGCTTCTAGGGTTTAGCCTCCTTGATCTCATGGTAGATATACTCTTGTAACCCACATCATCAATATTAATCAAGCAGGACGTAGGGTTTTACCTCCATCAAGAGGGCCCAAACCTGGGTAAAAACATTGTGTCCCTCGTCTCCTGTTACCATCCGCCTAGACGCACAGTTCGGGACCCCCTACCCGAGATCCGCCGGTTTTGACACCGACAGGGGGTGCCTGAGCATCGCGACTCAGGGCTCCTACTGGCTCTCCGGCCCTCACCCTCTGGTCTTGTCCACGGCATCGCGACCTGGCATACCAGCGATGGCTGAGACCAGCTCGAGAGCCGGGACCCGAGGACGTAGAGCACCGGCATCTAGCCAAATTTGCAGGAACACACTCCAAGATAAGGCCCAGAGCCTGTGAAGAAGGCGAATGCCTGTGAAGATCATCTTTTTGGAAAAGGCCCAGAGCCTGTGAAGAAGGCGAATGCCTGTGAAGATCATCTTTTTGGAAAAGGCCCAGGGCCTGTGAAGAAGGCAAATGCCTGTGAAGATCATCTTTTTGGAAAAGGCCCAGAGCCTGTGAAGAAGGTGAATGCCTGTGAAGATCATCTTTTTGGAAAAGGCCCAGAGCCTGTGAAGAAGGCGAATGCCTATGAAGCTGTCGCGTTTTGGAAAAGGCACGGAGCCTGTGAAGAGGGCCAATGCCCGTGAAGCTTGCTTCCCCGAAGAAAGGCCCGGAGCCTGTGAAGAAGGCCAACACCTGTGAAGCTCGCCGCCCTTGACACTCTCACGTAATAATGAGTTGGAGCTGTACACGCCCCGGAGTCTCAGGAGCGCCGGCCTCAGGCCCTGGGACTCCCTCCCACGCCCAGTGGCAGCACTTAGCTCCGCACTGGTGAGAAGACGTCGAAGACTAGACTAGGTGCTGGACGCGGCTTTTTCATTTGCTTTCTGCAGTTGGCTAGTTCATTCTCATTTGAAGTTTGTGGAAACTATCGCCGTCTTTTACTTTTGGCTCTTCGACTTTTCGCCCTCCGGCCTCGATTTCTCTTGCGCAAGGTCTCGCGAGGGGATGGACGAGCGCCCTCGCGAGTGTTTCGGTCCTTTCGGTCAAGGCCTCACAACCCGGGTCCACTACAAGAGCACCCCTCCAGTCCGTGCCTCACGGGCACCGCGACACGAATACAGGACCTGGGTCGGTCGCCCCACGGCTAAGGCTGGGGACTACCTACGCACAGGTGTACGGCAGGGAGGAACAACACCAAAATAACGGAAATAGTTCGACGATTAACAACGGTAACCCAAACACGCCCCCACGGGGCCCCACATTGCTGTCTTTTTGCGCAGGAAAAAGGAAAAGGAAGAACAAATCAGGCGAAGCTCGCCAGGTGCCGGTCGTCAGGGAGGACTTGAGCTGCCTCCGGAGCTCAAGCGGACTCCCTCTCATGCTTCACCAGGGCGCGATGGCGGGCAGACCCGCTACCACCCTCCAAGCAGGCACGACGGCGTGGAGGCTGACCGCGGCGGCTGCTAGAAGAGTCGCTGCCCGAAGAGGAGCCAGTGAAGCTTGAGGAACCCTAGGCACCGCCAACCACGCACGCGCTATCCTCTCCGTCCTCACCGGGGCTGAGTCCTCGGCCGCGGTCGTCATCTTTAGGGCAGCACCCTGCACGACGACCATCATCCCCAAACACCCTCACGTAAAGGGTGGCATCGCCGTCGAACTTGAAGTGTAGAGTGCACCGGCGGCTCAAGCCACGCGCGCGGGCAAACGTCTGCCAGCCGCGGGTCAAGGCCGGGCTCCCGACGACGGAGACCTCCAGCGAAGCCCACGAGGCCCGGCTGCAGCAGCCATCTGCCTGGAGCCAGAGGCCGCCCAAGGCGCCAGCTGGGAGGTCACCTAGGAAGAAGCAAGGGAGCTGAAGCCGGGCGTTGGTCAGCTCTGCCGCCCACACAACAAACTCCGGCAGCACCTCCGCAGTGCGGGAGCGCGGCCTCGAGGGTCGCATGGACGAAACACACCCCCCGGCCGCGGCCGGCCGCCCGTCGCCACGCGGGAAGTCACCTCCGCGGCCACGAAGAGCCGCCGCGGAGGCCACAGGGTGTTTGTGAGGGCGGCCTCGACCGCGCTTGGGCAGGGGAGAGGCAGGCGCAGCCTGGCGGGTCTTTCCCTTCTCTGCGGCCGAGAACTTCCTTGACGGAGACATGAGGAAGAAGGGGATGCAAGAGGGGATGAACTGGAAGGGCACGCGGCATGCCGTACTTAAGGACTGAGGAGGCCAACCGTCGGCCCTCATGACCACAGGTAATCATGACTCGCTTCGCATGCAGGGACATGTCAATTCGTGCAGTCGCTGAGGCGTCATGGGGAAGTGGAGACACCCACGTCCAATCAACCGCCACGCGGCGCCCAAGGCCGCAGGCTGTTAGGGCCCGCGGCGCTTTGCACTAGCCCTTTCGCCTCACTGCTCGGCCAAGTCCGGGCACGCCTTGGGCGCGGGGGCTACTGTCGGCGTTCTAGGAACGGGGGTCCCCAGACTTGCCTGCCTGCGGCCTGCGGCGTGGCTCAAAGGGGGCCCAGCGCAGCCCATATTCATCAACACAAGCTCAAGACCCTCGCGAGGGGCCAAGCCTCGCGGGACGGACGACAAGGAGCTTCCTCAGGCACGGCCTCATCAAGCTGGCTCACGAGGAGGCGGAGAGTTCAAGGCGGGGTACCTCGCGAGGTGCCCATGACGCAAGCCATGACGACCAAGGGCGCCAGTCAGGCGCCAGCCTGCGCAGTGTCCTCCTTTCCTCTTTGGTGCAAAGGGAGCAAGCGCAGGCGAGAGCATCAAGCAAAGACATCCATTTCGGTGCAACAAGACCAAGACCAGTCCAACGGCAGGATGGAGGTCACCGTGGAGCCCAAGCCGGCGTCACCACCAGAGCCTTTGACAGGCGAGGACCAACTTTAGTCAGGATAAGTGTACCTGCTATTCCCCTTCAAAATGGCCAATTGTTGGCGCCCTTCCCACTCAATATTTGGGAAGAGGCCCAGGGCCTTTGCCTATAAAATAGGACTAGCCACCCCCAGGGTAGAGGCATCATCATCTGGTATCTGGCATACATCTAGAATAGAAAGAGAGAGAGAGAGATGGGGCGGCTGAACTCCTCCTAGCAGTTCATCGCACCAGCCAAGAATAGACCCTCGCGAGGCTATTCTTCCTTGTATGGTTCATCATCAGCCCAAGAGGCAATCCACCACACCACACACTGGAGTAGGGTATTACACCACAATGGTGGCCTGAATCAGTATAAACCTTGTGTCTCTTGTGTTGATCTTTTCGTAGTTTAGATCCTAGCGATTCAGCGAGGAGCAGGAAGACAGAGGGCGTAATCTCCGTGCGCACCCCAGTGTTCGAACCTCAAGGGTCTGCCGGAACCCGAAATCCGACTTACGCCCTCTATCTTCCTGCTCCTCGCTGAATCGCTAGGATCTAAACTACGAAAAGATCAACACAAGAGACACAGGGTTTATACTTGTTCAGGCCACCATTGTGGTGTAATACCCTACTCCAGTGTGTGGTGTGGTGGATTGCCTCTTGTGCTGATGATGGACAATACAAGGAAGAACAGCCTCGCCAGGGTCTATTCTTGACTGGTGCAATGAACTGCTAGGAGGAGTTCAGTCGCCCTATCTCTCTCTCTTTCTATTCTAGATGTATGCCAGATACCAGATGATGATGCCTCTTCCCTGGGGGTGGCTAGTCCTATTTATAGGCAAAGGCCCTGGGCCTCTTCCCAAATATTGAGCGGGAAGGGCGCCAACAATTGGCCATTTTGAAGGGGAACAGCGGGTACACTTATCCTGACTAAAGTTGGTCCTCGCCTGTCAAAGGCTCTGGTGGTGACGCTGGCTTGGGCTCCATGGTGACCACCATCCTGCCGTTGGACTGGTCTTGGTCTTGTTGCACCGAAATGGATGCCTTTGCTTGATGCTCTCGCCTGCGCTTGCTCCCTTTGCACCAAAGAGGAAAGGAGGACACTGCGTGGGCTGGCGCCCGACTGGCGCCCTTGGTCGTCATGGCTTGCGTCATGGGCACCTCGCAAGGTACCCTGCCTTGAACTCTCCGCCTCCTCGTGAGCCAGCCTGATGAGGCCGTGCCTGAGGAAGCTCCTTGTCGTCCGTCCCGCGAGGCTTGGCCCCTCGCGAGGGTCTTGAGCCTGTGTTGATGAAGATGGGCTGTGCTGGGCCCCCTTTGAGCCACGCTGCAGGCCGCAGGCAGGCAAGTCTGGGGACCCCCATTCCCAGAACACGGACAGTAGCCCCCGGGCCCACGGCGTGCCTGGACTTGGCCGAGAAGAGAGGCGAAAGCGCAAGTGCGAAGCATCGCGGGCCCTAACAGCCTGCGGTCTTGGGCACCACGTGGCAGTTGATTAGACGTGGGCGTCTCCACTTCCCCACGATGCCTCGACAACTGCACGGATTCGACAAGTCACTGCGTGCAAAGCGGGTCATGATTACCTGCAATCGTGGTGGTCGACGGTTGGCCTTCGCCGGCTATAAGTACTGAATGGCGCACGCCCTTCCAGTCTATCTCTCCTTGCTTCTCCTTCTCCTCCATGGCTCCGATCCGCCGGTTCTCCGCGGCAGAGCAGGGAAAGACTCGCCAAGAGGATGCTGACCCGCTTCCACCGAAGAAATGGCTTGCCCTCTGCCATCGGGGTGAGGGCGCCCGCCAGGAAGTGCCGAGGCCCTGGTGTGAGCGGCCACCACCAGGGTTCCCACTTCCCTTGTACGCCCATATCGAGGGCTCTGAAGGAGTCGACGCCGAACGCCACGGGCGGCGTCGCCGTCGGCACCGGCGGGTCACGAAGGTTTGCGTCTTTCCCCCTGGAGTCCACGTCGAAGGCTCCTCCCGAGAGTTTGTGCTTCACACCGCCACGCGCTCCTAAGTCTTGGATTCGCCTTCCCCCTTTCTTCGCCTCTGTCATCCCGCAGGGGGAACCTCTGGGGCTTTGGCTGCAGCACCCTCGCGACCGGGGCAGAGGTCGCGGTCGCTGCCCCGGGCGAGGTCTTCATGACTCGAGGCTGGGGCGAGGTCGCCCGGTTCTGCAGGACAAGGGGCGCCCTCGCGATCCATCTGGAGTATGACGGTGCTTCGGTGATGTCCTTCAAGGTCTTCGATGCGGAGGGTCGCCGGCTGGAGTGCTGCCCCGGGAGAGGCGGTCGGGACCCTGCTGCGGCGAGACAGAGGCTGGCCCCCCGTTCCCTTGGCAGTTCCTTAGGCGATGACGGCGCCGGAGGATCCAGCGACTCTGCCGAGCTCTTCGCGACTCCGGAGACGAGTGACGACAGCTACGAGCCCCCGAGCCTGCGCCGCTCTCGGAGTAGGGCGGGCTCGTCCGGCCGTCACCGCCCTGATCGGTATGGGGTTGGCGCCGGTGCTGGACGGCCCACTGTTGATGATGGCGTCTGTCGCGATGGTCCTTGTAGTCATGACTCCTTAGGATTCGCGTCTCTTGTTCCTGCGAGGAACCAAGAATTTACCCCGTGGGGGCTTGTAAGATGTTTGTAGCTCCGTTCGTCAATATAATCCTCATTGTGAAGCAGTGCGAGATGCTTATTCCGTCTTAGCTTAGTTTCTTCCTTTCGGACCTCGTGAGGGCTTGATGCTCTGCGCCGACGGGTCCCAGTCCCAAGGCGGCTTCAGCCGTCGCTGGTATGCCAGGTCGCGATGCCGTGGTCAAGGCCAGGAGGTGAGCGGCCCGAGGTTCGGTAAGAGCCCCTGAGTCGTGATGCTCAGGAGGTCCCTGTCGGTGTCAAAACCGGCGGATCTCAGGTAGGGGGTCCCGAACTGTGTGTCTAGGCGGATGGTAACAGGAGACAAGGGACACGATGTTTTACCCAGGTTCGGGCCCTCTTGATGGAGGTAAAACCCTACGTCCTGCTTGATTGATATTGATGATGTGGGTATTACAAGAGTAGATCTACCACAAGATCAAGGAGGCTAAACCCTAGAAGCTAGCCTATGGTATGATTGTTGTTCGTCCTATGGACTAAAACCATCCGGTTTATATAGACACCGGAGAGGGCTAGGGTTACACAGAGTCGGTTACAATGGTAGGAGATCTACATATCCGTATCGCCAAGCTTGCCTTCCACGCCAAGGAAAGTCCCATCCGGACACGGGACGAAGTCTTCAATCTTGTATCTTCATAGTCTTGGAGTCCGGCCGATGATGATAGTTCGGCTATCCGGACACCCCCTAGTCCAGGACTCCCTTAGTAGCCCCTGAACCAGGCTTCAATGACGACGAGTCCGGTGCGCATATTGTCTTCGGCATTGCAAGGCGGGTTCCTCCTCCGAATAATCTATAGAAGGTTGTGAACACCAGGATAGTGTCCGGCTCTGCAAAATAAATTCCACATTCCACCGTAGAGAGAATAATATTTACACAAGTTCAATCTGCTGACGTATTTCATGGCGTGACGTCACACCACAACCAAGCCTTTACTTGAATCGTTTTTTATACCACATCAGCGCGTTTAGCGAAGCGGTTTCCTTGGCACGTCTTGTCGAAGCAGAGATCGTGTTCCCCTTATTCCGGGATTCCCATCAATACGGACGTGGGTAACCCAACCGCGCCATTGATTGCGGCGCTTGGGAGAAAAGTGAGTTTTACCAGGCCGATGGGGACGCATAGTTTCGTCCGCCCATATATAAGGGGATAAGGATCCACCTTTTTACCTGCGCCTTCTTCCTCCTTTGCTTATCCATCTCCGCACACTCGAGCTCCAGCGCCCAAGTCCGCACATCTCACCTCAACCTTCTCCAACTATGTCCGGAGCGGGAGGAAAGTGGATGGCCTCCTCCGTTAAGGAGGGGCACATCAAGAAGCTGCACAGCGCCGGATATCTGTCAAGCGACATCGCGCACCGGCTCCCCGATGAGGGGCAGCTCATCCCCACCCCCGGGCCCCATGAGAGGGTGGTATTCCTTCCCCATTTCCTCCACGGACTGGGCTTCCCACTTCACCCCTTTGTTCGGGGGCTCATGTTCTACTACGGCCTGGATTTCCATGATCTGGCCCCGAATTTCATCCTCAACATCTCGGCGTTTATCGTCGTGTGCGAGGCCTTCCTCTGCATCCAGCCCCACTTTGGCTTGTGGCTCAAGACCTTCAATGTCAAGCCGAAGGTTGTGAAGGGCAGCCAAGCGGAGTGCGGAGGCGCCTTGGTGGGCAAGATGCCCAACATTACTTGGCTCGAGGGCGCCTTCGTGGACACCATCAAGGGGTGGCAATCGGGGTGGTTCTACATCACCGAGCCGCGTGACCCTAAATGGGCAGCGGCCCCTGAATTCAGATCTGGCATCCCCACACAGCTCACCTCTTGGAAAGAGGGTGGCCTGACCTGGGGCGATTCAGAGGAGCTGACCGGACTCCAAGCCTACGTCCAAAAGCTAGTGAACAAGAAGCTCAAGCTTGTCAACATAGTCCAGGTCATGCTCATCCGCCGGATTCTCCCGTGCCAACAACGGGCCTTTAAATTGTGGGAGTTTGATCCGGCCCAGCACCGAACCTTGAACAGGCTCTTCGACACTACATACGAAGAGGCCTGGAAGGTGTTGTTCAAGGGCGCCGAGGCCCCCGCATCCGCTACTGAAGATCGCGGATTCCGCTCGCAGCGTCCAGCTGACGAGGTAAGCCATGTTATCCTTTATGGGACACTTGCTTTTCATAGTTTGACTCTATGTGGGCTCTAAACTCCCTCTCCTTTGACAGGATTGGCTGAAGAAGGCCGGGCAGACTAACTGTCCGGCTCCTTTGCCAGAAGACCCAGCGGACGCCCGCTTAACAGGGCTGCTGGTTCCGGCACCCCACGTGGTGCCGGAGAAGAAGGCCAAGAAGAAGGCCACGGGCACTCGAAAGAGTTCCCGTTTTCAGGTGTTATCGGACTCATCGTCCGATGACTCCGAGGCGGACTCCTCCCACGAGGACGAGGAGGAGAAGAAAGAGGCCTCTCCCCCAGTGGGGGGAGGGAAGAAAAGGAAGGCCTCCCCAACGAGGGAGGCCGAAGGGTCCAAGAAGGGAAGGACTCTTCCCCCGGACTGTTCCGCCAACGCCGGTGACGACGACGAGGATTGGCCTTCAAGGGCCAAGCCCCTGGCGAGATCGTAAGTATCCGGACTTCCGAATAACTTCATGATTTTTCTTTTTGGCACACGGTGTCTTTCTAATGCCGCATACAACCCTGCAGTCCGCCCAAGGACGATCTTCCCGCTTCGTCGAGCGGGTCCTTGGGTACGTCCAATGTGAATAGTACTTCACTTCCAACCGCCTCCACCCCCCGTGACGCTGACGATGCCGAGGTGGGATCCCAGAGAGGGACCCACCCAGAGGAGGAGGCCCCGGAGGTGCCACAGGG
The DNA here is from genome assembly GCF_002162155.2 of Triticum dicoccoides. Taxonomy (NCBI): domain Eukaryota; kingdom Viridiplantae; phylum Streptophyta; class Magnoliopsida; order Poales; family Poaceae; genus Triticum; species Triticum dicoccoides. The sequence continues at coordinate 584,552,149 of NC_041391.1, read as the reverse complement.
CAACCTCCCGGACTTCGTACCGGACTCCGTATCGGAACCTGCAGTGGTTCCGGAGTCTGGCAGGCGGCCCCTTCGTAAGAAGGGCAAGATCGTGATGCCAGCGGCCTCCGTCCAACCGGAGGCGCCGGATAACTTGTTGGAGGCGCTCAACGGCGCTTCCATCGAGGAGGAACACCGCACTGTCATGAGTGCGGTGATTCAGAAGGTTCAGCTCACCAAAAGCGGGCTGACCGAAGCCTGCAGCAGCCTTCTAACAGGCTTTGAGGTAAGAATATTAATATATGTAAAATAGTACCGCATAGACAGTAGCCCCTGATGCTCGGTTCGGTGTTCGGAAAGAAAAGCCAGACTGAGGATCTAAAAAGATATACGCAAGAGTCTTAAAAAATATGTCAATATGGGTTTGCAGGCTGCGCTGCTGACCTCTGCCGCACTGACTGCGGAGGTCGATGCTTTGAAGCAAAGCCTCGAGTGGTCTGAGAACGAGCTCGGCCGTGCCAAGAAGCAGCTCGAGGGCAAGGAAGGTGAGTAACACCTTATTAAAGTTGTACCTTACAAAAAAGGATTTGGTTGCAAGAGAAATGACAAGGATAACATGGGTACTTCAGGGGCCACGAACAAGGTGGCGACCCTGAAGGAGGCGGTGTCCACGGCCGAACGTAATGTGGCCATGGAGCGTGCTGGGCGAGAGAAGCAGGAGGCGCGGGTGGTGGAGGTACAGCAAGAGCTCCAGGCTCTCGTGGAAAAGCATGAGAGTTTGGAGCGCGACTCAAAGACTCAAGAGTCCGAGCTTGCATCGGCTCTTGAGAGTGCCAAAGCCGCTAAGGCCGAAGCCCACAAGGCCCTTCAGGAAATTGAGGCGTTGAAGAAAATAGTGGCGGGTAAGGCATTTTTCATGCAAAGCAAGCATGTGAATGTGAATTACCTGTTACTTACCCGAATTCGGAGCTCTCCAGGAGCGTTCGCAGATCTGCCCCGCAGCGTGTCCGATGCTGCCGCTTTCTAGAGGGCCGAGGAGGGGAGCTCGATAGAGAAGGTCTTCTATTCTCAGTATGTTGAGGCCGGACATCCGGTGCCCCTTAGCAACTAGCTGAAGCAGCTGGTCGAGCTCCACAAGGTGGCTGAACAGGCCATGAAGGGCCTCATAGTTCGGCTGTGGCCCAAGGAGGCCATGCCTGGGAGCTACTTCGGCCTGGTGCGGCGGCTGGTGGATGCTTGTCCCTGGGTTGAAGTCATCAAGCAATCCGCCTGTATTGAAGGTGCCCGTCGGGCCCTTGCCCGTGCTAAGGTGCACTGGGGCAAGATGGATGTTGAGAAGCTTGTGACGGACCCGCCACCGCCGGGCAAGGAGTATCGCACGCCCGAGATGTATTATAAGGGAGTCCTGAAGGGTGCCCGCATTATTGCGGGTGAGTGCTCCAAAAATGTAATATTTGAGTAGACTCACAATTTGTTATCCTGTGCGCTGAAAACTTTGTTCATATGCGCTAAGCAACGCTTGTTGATTTAAAATATTACCTTTTGTGCGACTGTTTATCAAATCTGAGAGATGGCAAGTCGTCTGCTTCAGCCCCCATGCCACGAGTGCTGGGGTGTTCGGGATAAATTTGAGCACTCTTGTTCCCATATTTGGGTCCATCTAGGGAGGCGCTCAACACAACAAATGAGGCAACCGGACTTATAATGCTTGAACACTCTCACTTAGCCATAGAATTCTATAATTTTAAATTTTGGCGAAGCCCCTAGTGTTCGGAAGGCCGAATTCGGGGCGCTATCCACGCCTGGGCCGGACAAAGCCGGTTCCTCGCTCTAAGCGGCATAAGTCTTTAGGGACTCGAAAAAACCTCTCAAACAGCGACCGGCTCTCGCCTCATCATGATGGTCAGGTTTAGCTTTCTCCAATGAGGCGCTCACCCAGCTCAACTGGGGCGCAATCGCAGTGGTTCTCCCAGTGCTACCTTAGCCGATACAATGGAACGTAAGGTACCAAAACATGGGAGCCGGGCAAACCCAACTATTGACCCAAGACATGATTCGGAGCTGATGCATATAATGCTATAAGTTCGGGGTGCCGCACTTGTGAAAGTGTTCGGACTTATCACACCATAATGTGGGGAACTTAAGCCCCTGGTGTATTTAGCCGTACCAAAGTGTACGGATGCGACATGTCATAATGAACATATGTATAAGAAAGGAATGCAATTATAAGCAAAAAGGTGTTGCATTGTTTATTCAAGAAATACTTCCATGAATGCAGAACGATACAAATAGTGCGGTAAGCAAGGGATGGGACTATTAAACATGTCCCCCTCCAGGGGTAGGCTGCGGAATGGTGTACAAAACAGATTTAATGCTCGTAATGGAGACCACCTCGATATTCGTCGTAGCCTTTCTCCTTCCCTGGCTGTTGCATCATGAGTCCGGCCGGTCTACTGCCGGACAGGGACTCTGGTGAACGGAGTCCTGTGGGTAAGAAAGAAAAAGAAAAAAAAAGAATGACACACTTGGGAGCCCCTGATGTGGTTAAGCCGCATTCTGGGCCTGTCGTGGTCGTGCCCCTCCCCCTATGCCCATGGTATCTCCAAAGCATAATGATGTACGCGAAGGACCAGTCTTGCAATTTTGCGAGGGCTGGGGTTGGGGCCGCATTTCTACGCGTGCTCGGAACGTGCCAGGTGGTCTTGTTGTAGGTTACTCCGGGCGCGTTTAGCCATGTCCGGTCGCTTAACGGCCGGACTCGAGAATTGCCTTAAGAGGCTGCATTGTACTTCTGCCGCGAGAGCCGCTGTATGTTCCTCCGTTCGAAGGGAGCGTTTAGTGTTTCTGTTGACCGTGATGACTCCTCGAGGGCCTGGCATCTTGAGCTTGAGGTATGCGTAGTGCGGCACCGCGTTGAACTTTGCAAACGCGGTCCGTCCGAGCAGAGCATGATAGCCGCTGCGGAACGGAACTATGTCGAAGATTAACTCCTCGCTTCAGAAGTCATCCGGGGATCCGAAGACCACTTCCAGTGTAACTGAGCCTGTACAATTGGCCTCTACACCTGGTATGACACCTTTGAAGGTCGTCTTTGTGGGTTTAATCCTTGAGGGGTCTATGCCCATCTTGCGCACTGTGTCCTGATAAAGCAGGTTCAGGTTGCTGCCGCCGTCCATTAGGACTCTGGTGAGGTGAAATCCATCGACGATTGGGTCTAAAACCAATGCGGCGAATCCACCATGGCGGATGCTGGTGGGGTGGTCCCTTCGATCAAAAGTGATTGGGCAGGAGGACCATGGGTTGAACTTTGGGGCGACTGGCTCCATCGCGTATACGTCCCTGAGTGCTCGCTTCCGCTCCCTCTTGGGTATGTGGGTTGCGTATATCATGTTCACCGTCCGCACTTGTGGGGGGAAACCCTTCTGTCCTCTATTGTTCGGCGGTCGGGTCTCTTCTTCGTCATCGCTATGCAGCCCCTTGCCATTGTTTTCGGCAATTAGCTTGCCTGCCTGCTTGAATACCCAACAGTCCCTGTTGGTGTGGTTGGCTGGCTTTTCGGGGGTGCCGTGTATCTCGCACGAGCGATCGAGTATTCGGTCCAAATTGGACGGACCCGGAGTAGTTCTTTTGAATGGCTTTTTCCGCTGACCGGGTTTGGAGCCTCTGAATCCGGCATTGACTGTCGTATTCTCATTATTGTCGCCGTTAATGCGGTGTTTGTTCTTGTTGCGACGCGACTTGCCATTGCGGTCCTTGGTATCCGAACTGCCAGAATTTTTGCTGAGGTTGTTGCTGCGGGCTAGCCAGCTGTCCTCTCCCGCGCAGAAGCGGGTCATGAGTGATGTGAGGGCTGCCATGGATTTTGGCTTTTCCTGTCCCAGGTGCCGGGCAAGCCACTCGTCGCGGATGTTATGTTTGAAGGCCGCGAGGGCCTCCGCATCCGGACAGTCGACGATTTGATTTTTCTTAGTTAAGAACCGTGTCTAGAATTGTCTGGCTGATTTGTCTGGCTGCTGAATTATGTGGCTTAGGTCATCAGTGTCTGGTGGTCGCACATACGTGCCATGGAAGTTATCAAGGAATGCGGCTTCCAGGTCCTCCCAACAACCAATTGATTATGCTGGCAACCTGTTAAGCCAATGCCGAGCTGGTCCTTTAATCTTGAGTGGGAGGTATTTGATGGCGTGAAGATCGTCACCGCGAGCCATGTGGATATGAAGGAGATAGTCTTTTATCCAAACCGCGGGGTCTGTTGTGCCATCATAGGATTCAATATTCACGGGTTTAAACCCTTCGGGGATTTGATGATCCATTACTTCAACTATGAAGCATAGTGGGTGTGTGGCGCCTCTGTATTGGGCTATATCATGACGGAGCTCAAGCGAGCTTTGTCTATTGTGTTCGGCCCGGCCAGACTTGCTGTGTCTGGCGCGACGGTTGTCGTCACGTATCATGGGGCGCCCACGCAATCCGTAGATCGATCTTGATTGTCTTGCCTTATCCTCCAATATATCTCGCAAGTCCGGAGCGTTCCCCTGTGGCCTTGTGCTTTTCGAGCGATGCCGGGGTACGATTCTAGTGGAGGGCCTAGAGGCCTCTCTGTCGCGGCCACGAGGTGGTCGGTCAGCCGTATTGTGCGCTGGTGATGCAGGTTTATATGCCTCCTCCTCTAATCGGGGGAGCAACTTGCGTTTGGGGTAGCTTTTGGAGGGGCGTTCGAGCTCATGCTCTTCGGCCGCAAGGACTTCAGTCCATCTGTCGGCTAGCAGATCTTGATCAGCTCTAAGTTGTTGCTGCTTTTTCTTGAGGCTGTTTGCTGTGGCCATAAGCCTGCGTTTAAAACGCTCTTGTTCGACGGGATCCTCAGGCACGACAAATTCGTCGTCGTCGAGGCTTGCCTCGTCTCCGGAGGGAGGCATGTAATTATCATCCTCTACCTCTTCGTCTGTCGCTCTCTCATGAGGGCTGGCTTCTCCGTCCTCCTGTGCTGAATCTTGCTGGAGGGGGTTGTCTTCGGCACTGTCTGCGGTATTATTATCTCTGGTGCCGGAATCTCCATTCTTGCTGTGGCGGGATTTAGAGCGGCGCCGCTAACGCCGGCGCTTGGGCTGTTTCTTGGAGGGGTCTTCCTCCGCTGTTCCCTCGCCATTCCCATCCTTTGGGATATCCACCATGTATATGTCATATGATGAGGTGGCTTTCCAGTGCCCAGTAGGCGCTGGTTCTTGGTCATCTCCGGCATCGTCGTCCATACCGTCGATGTCTTTGGAGTCGAAGTCTAGCATGTCGGTTAGATCATCGACTGTGGCTACTAAGTGGGTGGTGGGTGGGCTTTGAATTTCTTCGTCGTCCGCATCCCAACCGTCCTGACCGCAGTCCGGCCAGGGCTCTCCTGATAACGAGAGATACTTTAGCGAACTCAGGATGTCGCTGAAAGGTGAGTGCTGAAAGATGTCTGCAGCGGTGAACTCCATGATCGGCGCCCAATCGGATTCGCTTGGAGGGGGCGTAGGAGGTTCGGAGTCCGGCAAGGAGTCCAGCACCTCGGAGTCACGAGCTTGACAAGGGACAAGGTCAGTATTCGGCTCTATCGTCGTAGAGGTTGCAGCCCCCGAGGCGGTGTCTAACCACCCGTCCTTGATCTGCACAGCCGGCTCCGAATTGAGGGTCGGAGCGGAGTCATGTGCGGCCTCCAGGGCACTGTCCGGCAGCAGAGCTAAATCATGCCCATCGTGACAGTTCGGCGCGCTCGGCTGTGGCTCGAATCCATCGAAGATCAAGTCTCCGCGGATGTCAGCCGTGAAGTTCAGACTTCCAAATCTGACCTGGCGGCCAAGGGCGTAGCTTTCGATCTGCTCCAGATGGCCAAACGAATTGGCCCGCAGTGCAAAGCCGCCGAAGATCTGTCCGGGGAGAAAACTCTCACCCTGGACCACGTCGTTGTTGATGATCGAAGGAGCCATCGAGCCTATCGGTGACGACACAGAGGAGCTCTCAATGAAAGCACCAATGTTGGTGTAAAAACCGGCGGATCTTGGGTAGGGGGTCCCGAACTGTGCGTCTAGGCGGATGGTAACAGGAGACAAGGGACACGATGTCTTACCCATGTTCGGGCCCTCTTGATGGAGGTAAAACCCTACGTCCTGCTTGATTGATATTGATGATGTGGGTATTACAAGAGTAGATCTACCACGAGATCAAGGAGGCTAAACCCTAGAAGCTAGCCTATGGTATGATTGTTGTTCGTCCTATGGACTAAAACCATCCGGTTTATATAGACACCGAAGAGGGCTAGGGTTACACAGAGTCGGTTACAATGGTAGGAGATCTACATATCCGTATCGCCAAGCTTGCCTTCCACGCCAAGGAAAGTCCCATCCGGACACGGGACGAAGTCTTCAATCTTGTATCTTCATAGTCTTGGAGTCCGGCCGATGATGATAGTTCGGCTATCCGGACACCCCCTAGTCCAGGACTCCCTCAGTCCCCCTTAGCGCTCAAGCAGCCATCATTTGGTGAGAAAGGAGAGCAACGCTGCCAACACAGGATTGCATTAGGTGCGGGGTGGTGCTGTGATAGCTAATGTTCTCGTAGGATGACTTATCTTGTGGGTCAGGAAACGCTTCCTGGTGGGGGGCTAGGTCTGTGCCCTGGCTGGCGAGGGGTTGCTTGGTGAGGTCCTCACATGCTCCTCCCCTCTCACCTTCGCTCCCCTTTCTGCTCTACGTCCTCGGGTCCCGGCCCTCGAGCTGGTCTCAGCCGTCGCTAGCATGCCAGGTCGCGATTCCATGGACATGACCAGAGGGTGAGCGCTGGAGGGCCAGTAGGAGCCCTGAGTCGCGATGCTCAGGCACCCCCTCCCTTCAACGTGCAAGCGGTTCGCGCGGGTGAGAGTGAAGAAGACACCGTGAGGGCCTCGCCTGACGATGCTCCTTGGAGGTAACCTGCAGGCTCAACACAAAAGGAACAAGAGTTCACCGTGACAATCGACAGTTAGCTGTTAGCTACTTTGGAGAGGCGGCAAGGTGCGAAAGGCCTGGTGGGGTGCATTGGGGCACCAGTGAACCGGCGCGGGAATCACGGGGCCCGACCCCAAGGCGGGTTGCGCCCAGCACTGGGCCCTATCTTGGAGCGGGTTCCTGCCAATGTGGTTAGATGCCGGTGCTCTACGTCCTCGGGTCCCGGCTCTCGGGCTGGTCTCAGCCGTCGCTGGTATGCCAGGTCGCGATGCCGTGGACAAGACCAGAGGGTGAGGGCTGGAGAGCCGGTAGGAGCCCTGAGTCGCGATGCTCAGGCACCCCCCCCCCTTTAACGCGCAAGCTTGGTTAGATGTTGAAACTCTACGTCCTCGGGTCCCGGCTCTCGGGCTGGTCTCAGCCGTCGCTGGTATGCCAGGTCGCGATGCCGTGGACAAGACCAGAGGGTGAGGGCCGGAGAGCCGGTAGGAGCCCTGAGTCGCGATGCTCAGGCACCCCCCCCCTTTAACACGCAAGCTCGCGACATCCAAGAAGAAAAGGTACCGTGAACAGGCACCAAATAACAAGCATGATGGGTCGAAAGCATGGCCCTAAGATAAGTGCAAAAGGGGTACATGCCACTGGGTCTGACCCGAGCGGCTTGGGGATGATGCAGCCCGAGGGGCGCCCCCAATGAAGTAAGCTGAGAACATGAAATAAAAGGGATACACGCCGCAGGGACGGGCCCACGCGGCCTAGGAATAATGCGTCCCTGAGGGCGCTCCCAGCTGGAAATGAAACTTGAAAGATGTCACCTGATGATGCTGAAGACGAAGGGGTGTTGATGTAGCAGACTCGGCGGGCTGCGGGAGCCGATCCTCACGAGCCCCCAGGCCCTGGGGCCTCGGGAGGCTCGGGAGGCGCTGTTGGCTCCTCGCGGACCATCTCCATCTCCACCAGGGCTGCGGCGCGCCTGACCTCTCGGGCCCCCAGGATGGCCATCATGAGGCGCTGGTACGCGGCAGCCGCGTTCGGCAAGCCATAAGGCATGCGAACGTAGCTGTGGGGCGGACCCTTGCAGCGTCCCACTTGCGAAGGCCAGAGGCGCTCCTGAGATGCGGCTCGGTTGAGCCCTGGTATGTCGATGCAGACGCGCAGCCCACCATCCTCGCCTGGATGGGGGGCCACAGCGGGTAGGCGGCGGCCGCCTCTCATGACCCTTGACTCCTGTAGCTCCTGAATGGCCTTGCTGACGAACTCCTGAGGGTTTGGCCCTCCTTCCCTTGCTCCTTCTTGAGGGAAACATGCTTCGAAACACGCCTCCACATGGTGCCCAAGCGCCACCCTCGTGACCTTGGCAAGGTCGGCGGCCCTCCAGGGGAGAGCCCCCGAGCCCTGCTTGAGGGGGGCGCCGGAGCGCCTCCCTATGCGATAGAAGGAGGTTCCCCCTGAGCAGGCGGGGGCCCTGAGGGGCCTGCCTCCTCAGGGGCCGGGCCGGATGATGTCTTCTTCTTCTTGGGGGCGGCCTCGGGAAGCCTCCTGCTTCCGCGGTCCGGGTCTTCCAGTGACGCGGCCTGAAAGGCTCGCTCCAGGGAGCACACTGCGTCTCTCTCTTCGCAGGGCACCGTGATGACTCCGCCACTTCCTGGCGTCTTGAGGACGTTGTAGCCGTGGTGGGTCACGGCCATGAACTTGGCCAGCGCTGGGTACCCGAGGATGGTGTTGTACGGCATGCGAATGTGGGCGACGTCGAAGTCAATGAGCTCGGTGCGATAGTTGTCGCGTGCCCCGAAGGTGACACGGAGGCGAACCTGCCCGATCGGGGCCGTGGAGCCGTCGGTGACTCCGGAGAAAGGCTTGGTTGGCTGAAGCTGATTGTAGGGCACTTGGAGATTGTTGAACGTTTCCACGGACAGGACGTTGAGCCCTGCCCCGCCATCGATGAGGGTCCTGGTGACCAGCATGTTGCTGGTGATTGGGGAACAAAGCATCGGGAGGACTCCGGCTGTGGCTGTGCACTTGAGCTGATCCGCAGCGCTAAACGTGATGGCGCATGCCGACCACCTGAGAGGGCGTGTGGCCTCGAGCTTGGGAAGGGCTGCATTTACTTCGTCGGCGAACTGCTTGAAGATGCGCTGGGAGGCTGGGGCTTGAGCTCCGCCCAGGATGCAGGCGATTGCGCGTGGCTCCTGGAAGCCCCCAGCCCCCTCGTCCTAATGATGGTGCTCGTTTCTTCTTGGCTGCGGCAGCACCGGAGGGAGGCCTGCGTTCCCTTGCGGGCGATCCTCACGAGGCTGATCCCTCCAGCCTCCCTCGCGAGGCGGGTCCTGCCAGCGATCCTCGTGAGGTTGGTCACGCCACCCTTGGCATGGGCCGCGGTCTTCCCAGCGTCCTGCGTTCCTTCCTCCTTCCCGGCCGTAACCCCGGTCGTTTCGGTCGGGACGTAGGCCGACCCCTCCTTCACGACGGCCCGGAGCTCTTGGCATTCATTGGTGTTATGGGTGTGGAGGTCATGGTACACGCAGTACCGACTGCCCTTGGAGGGTTCGGGCTGATCTCTGCCCCGCTTGGTGTCTGGCACTGCCGCGAGCACGGCAGCCCCCTTGCGCTTCACGTCCTTGGCTTTGGGCTTCTTCTCTTCTGGGTCTGCGGCAGGCAGCTCAAGGAGGGAGAGGCACCCCTCCTCAGCCCTGGCGCACCTGGTCGCCAAGTTGAACAGCTCCAAGGAGGTGCACAGGTCTTCCTGCATCGCCAGCTCCTCCTTCACCTTGACGTCATGCACGCCGTCGGAGAAGGCTGAGATGATGGCTTCCTCGGTCACCTTGGGGATCTTGAGGCGCACGTTGTTGAAGCACTGGATGTACTTCTGCAGGGTTTCCCCTGGCTGCTGCTTGATACGGCGCATGTCGCTCACGGCGGGTGGCCGGTCGCGAGTACCCTGGAAGTTGGCGATGAAGCGGGTGCGCATCTCGTCCCAGGAGGAGATTGTGCCTGGTGCCAGATTCAGGAGCCAGGTGCGGGCCCCGTCCTTGAGCGCCATGGGAAACCAGTTCGCTATGACCTTCTCGTCTCCGTTGGCGGCCTCGATGCCCAGCTCGTAGAGCTGGAGGAACTCTATAGGGTGAGCCGTGCCGTCATAGCGGGGAGGCAGGTCTGGCTTGAATTTGCCGGGCCACGCGACGCTGCGTAGCTCGGGGGTGAAGGCGCGGCAGCCCGCTGTGGCCACAGGAGGCCTTGGGCGACGAAGAGCTTGGTCCTGTGGGTCCCCATGCACTGCAGCTGGGAGCAGTACGGGGTCTTGACGTGCCGGAGCAGGGAGCGCTCGAGCAGCTTCTCGAGGGCATGGGACTTCTTGGCAGCTCTGCTCCTGCCGCGCTGGCGCCTGACGGAGCGGGTTCCGCTCAGGGGTCGCGCACCTTGGAGCCAGGGCGCCTTCTCGAGGGGGAGGCGGCGGAGGCGCCCCAGGAGCTTCATTGCCCGCGCAGGGCGGGGCGCGGTGCAGCGAGAAGGACGGCGCGGGGGAGCCCCCAGCGGCGCGGACGAGCTCGGCGACTCGATCGAGCCACTCCTCGTAGACGTCGTCGATTGGACGGTAGCGCAGGAGCTCGTTTGTCGCGATGAGCGCAGCTCGAGCCTCCATGGCTGCGCGGGGCGCGCGAGATGAAGAACCAGCAGGGGTGAGCGAGGGTGTAGCAGTGCGGCCGTCTCGCCTCATGGATGGGTGCTTGGACGATGCTTGCTGCTCGTTCCCCGCCGGGCCGGTGGCGGCGTTGACGGCAGGTGACGGGGAACGACAGGGGCGCCCGCCGACGGGGGCCATCTGGGCGACGCGGGAAGCGATGGCGAAGCGGCGCTCGGCGCGGGCCGACGAGCGTCTGACATGGACGCGATGGTCGGAGAAGAACAGGGCGACGGGAGGCGAATTCCGGCGCACCCCCTACCTGGCGCGCCAAATGTCAGATTTCGGGTTCCGGCAGACCCTTGAGGTTCGAACACTCGGGTGCGCGTGGAGATTACGCCCTCTATCTTCCTGCTCCTCGCCGAATCGCTAGGATCTAAACTACGAAAAGATCAACACAAGAGACACAGGGTTTATACTGGTTCAGGCCACCATTGTGGTGTAATACCCTACTCCAGTGTGTGGTGTGGTGGATTGCCTCTTGGGCTGATGATGGACAATACAAGGAAGAACAGCCTCGCCAAGGTCTGTTCTTGACTGGTGCGATGAACTGCTAGGAGGAGTTCAGTCGCCCTATCTCTCTCTCTTTCTATTCTAGATGTATGCCAGATACCAGATGATGATGCCTCTTCCCTGGGGGTGGCTAGTCCTATTTATAGGCAAAGGCCCTGGGCCTCTTCCCAAATATTGCGTGGGAAGGGCGCCAACAATTGGCCATTTTGAAGGGGAACAGCGGGTACACTTATCCTGACTAAAGTTGGTCCTCGCCTGTCAAAGGCTCTGGTGGTGACGCCGGCTTGGGCTCCACGGTGACCTCCATCCTGCCGTTGGACTGGTCTTGGTCTTGTTGCACCGAAATGGATGCCTTTGCTTGATGCTCTCGCCTGTGCTTGCTCCCTTTGCACCAAAGAGGAAAGGGGGACACTGCGCGGGCTGGCGCCCGACTGGCGCCCTTGGTCGTCATGGCTTGCATCATGGGCACCTCGCGAGGTACCCCGCCTTGAACTCTCCGCCTCCTCGTGAGCCAGCCTGATGAGGCCGTGCCTGAGGAAGCTCCTTGTCGTCCGCCCCGTGAGGCTTGGCCCCTTGTGAGGGTCTTGAGCCTGTGTTGATGAAGATGGGATGTGCTAGGCCCCCTTTGAGCCACGCCGCAGGCCGCAGGCAGGCAAGTCTGGGGACTCCCGTTCCCAGAACGTCGACAACCTTAATACCTGCAATTGATGAATGAGAACTGGATTTCAGGAGGCACGAAAGGCCCTCTGCTGCAATCAAGAATGAGTAGGGGGAGATTGGGTCTCCCTGCCGAATCCCCCTAATTGGCTTAAATGACTCAAGCTTCTCTCCATTGAACAAGACTGAAAAGGATACTGAGGACACCATGCTCATCACTGTGTTGATCTGCTGTTGGGAGAAACCCAGCTTGGTCATAATCCCACTCAAATAAGGCCACTCAAGCCTATCGTAAGCCTTCACCATATCGAGCTTTGGGGAACAAAAGCTATTTGACTTTGATCTTGTTCTTTTCATAAAATACAAACACTCGTAAGCACAAATTATATTATCTATAATTAACCTCCCATGCACAAAGGTAGATTGTTCCTCAGAAATGATGTCAGGCAATATTTCCTTAAGAGTTAGTTGGCCACAACTTTTGAAGCAATCTTATAAAGCACATTGCAAAGACTATGGGCGTGAACTGAGACAACAAAGAAGGGTTTAGTACCTTTGGGATTAGTACCAATACCGTATCGTTGATTCCCTCTGGACTTTCTTCCCCTCAGACTATCCTCAACACGATCGCGTGACATCTTCACCACAAATATCCCAATTCCGTTGGTAGAAATGAGCTGGAAAACCGTCCAGACCAGGGGATTTTGTAGGAAACATCTAAAAAGCGCTTTTTTTGACCTCCTCTATAGTGTAATCAGCATTTAACCTTGTATACATCTCATTGGTCACCTCCTTTGCACTTGGTTTAGCACTACCTCCATTCCTTGTAGCCCTTCAGAAGCATACAAAGTTTGGTAAAAATTATTCGCCATTGCTTTAAGCTCATCAAAACCAACTACAATCGCACCCAATGAATTTTGTAGCGCTTTTATCATTTTGTTTTTCCTCCTCAAGCTAGCTCGAAGATGGAAAAAATTGGTGTTCTTGTCCCCAGCAGATAGCCACTCGATTCTTGCGCACTAACGCCACATAATCTCTTCTCGATGGTATTTCAATCAATCTTTTGTTAACCTTTAGTTCTGCTTGGGAAGGTCCCGTGCGCGACGGATCCCCTTTCAACTCTTCAAGTTTACCTTTCAGCGGTTTGATTTCCTTCCTCACACTTCCAAAAGTGTCGTTGCTCCATCTCTGCAACCCGTTTGCCAGATTAATAAGTTTCTGGCGCATCTCCTAGACTGTAGTGCATGGTGCTCCCGCATTAGCCTGCTGGGTATGCTTGCCGCCGGCGAAGCACCTTACCGCCGCCAGCGCGGCCGCTCGATCTGTCGAGCTTGACTCGAGTCAGAAACGAGAGTGTAGCTGGTGGCGGAAGGCTACCCTACCGCTCTCGACACGGCCGCTCGAACTGTTGAGCGGGCTCGAAATAGAACAAGGGCATTGCCAATCATAGGAGGTCCCCTTCACGTACAGGTTTCCCATACATAGGCAGAACCGCCGAGGAAAACAACCTTATATTTAAGGATAAAAACTTAAAGTTTAGCATGACTTAGCTCTTTCGTCGCCGCCTCGGCATCCTTCATGCCAATGGGCAACGCCGGCCTCTTGGCCGCCTTCTACGCAGATGTCGTGGCGATGATGAACTGTAAGGCCTACCCCTAGGCCAGATTCTCACAATAGCGCTGCCCCCTACCTGGTGCGCCAAAGATGTCGGTGGGAAACAACACCTATGGAATCACTGGAATCCCTTCTATGGTTGCGGGGCGCGGAATCGTGAGAAGAGTGGGACTAGGGGATGGCACGCAGGGGATTTACCCAGGTTCGGGCCGCAAAGATGCGTAAAACCCTACGATCCTGCTTTGGTGGTTGTATTAGTGTTCTTGAGCTCTTGAACTAGCTCTGGATGCTGCGAGGTTCAAAAGAGCCGAATCCCTTCTCAGTATGCCATGGGCCTCCTTTTATAGGCGAAAGGGGTTGCCACAGTGGCACATAGGAGGTGGAAAGTGCTACAGCGTTGCGAGGTTATCGCTAGTATTACAGGACAAGACGCATTAAATGCGGGGCTTAGGTGTCCGTCACTTTATTGGGGGACGGGGGTGAGGCCCGTCCCGTCCGTCACCGCCCCTCCTGGCTTCGACACGCGCCCCGGCCAGCAACGCATGCAGCGCCATGTAGGCAGGCAGGCAGCTGAGGTGGCGCGGTGGTGGAGCCTCCATGAAGGTCTGCATGCTGCCACACAGGTGCCTGCCCAGCTGGTTGGGTCGGTGGCTGCACATGAACGGCGGTAGGAACTTGGCTGGTACGGGCCATGCAGTGGCCTTGCCGGGACGCTTGGCGACGGTCTTGCCGAGTGGCCCAGTAAGGGTCTTGTCGCGGCGCGCCGGCTTCCCCGGCAAGGATCTTGCCGGGGGGTCCTGTGGGTTTCTTCCGTGGGGACGGCTGCCTTCTTATCCCCATTTGATCTTGATTGCTCTATGTCTTCACAAAGATCTGCATGCCATCACGGAGGTGCCTCCCGAACCCTGTCCCAACGCGACTGCTCGGCATTGGTGGGCTCAAAGGTGGCTAACTCAGCGGGTGTGGACGAGCTGTCCAGGCAAGGATCTTGCCGGGGCTGCTGGGGCTGCCCTAGGCAAGGGTCCTTGCCGGGGCAACCTGCATTGCCCGTGCAACCTTTGTGGTCTTGGTCCTTTGTTGTTTTGCTTTGCTTGTCCCTGCGGCCTTGGCTTTTCTCCGGCTTCCCTCTCTTGCCTTGCTCATGTGCGGTCGTGGTAGGCGGCTCTGACTGCCCGTGCACAAGTAAAGGGGTCAAAAGCTAGGCCCCTACTTTTGTACACCGACAGGAGCCCCCGGGCCTGGGTCACACATAGGCGCAGCGCGTTGTTGGGCTAGGCCCAGAACGGTGCGCGGGCAGTTGAGGCGGATTTTACCGCGGCCACTGTTCCGCCCGCTGCGCTTCCCCATGACCTGCGTTGAATGCACGACGTGGGGGTCATGCACATGCGTGACGTGGGGGGCATGCGTGGGATGGCGACCGCATGCATGCGTCGCGCCGTAGTTAATGGGAGAGGAGGCGGCCCGCGTTTTCCCCATAAAAAAGGGATAACCGCGGGCATGCTGCTCACCTTTCCCTTTTCCCGCGCCTCCCTCCATCTGGAAATTGCCGCCCCCTTTCTTCTTCCTCGAGCCCTCTGCTTCTGCTCATCGCCGACACGCTTCTGCCATCCCCTGCTTTCCGCAATCGCAATGGCACCCAAATACTCCAAAGGAAAGGGGACAACCAAGGATGCCAGCGTGGTGGAGCCGTCGGAGAGCGAGCTCGTGGCGCGACGGGCGCAGTTCGCCCTTTTCCCCTCGACGGTCGACGTGCCCATGCTCCGAGAGTACTTCAAGGTCCTGTGGGGCGTGAAGATGGGGGGAGAGACGATGGTGCATCCGGCCACACGCGTCGTCCCCGCCAGTGCCAGGCCTTCCCCAAATCGGTACCCTTTCTTCGTCGACTACTTCTCCTGCGGGCTTTGTCCCCCTTTCTCTGATTTCTTCAAGGATATCATGTACACCTTCGGCTTCCGCCTCCTGGACTTCACCCCAAATGTCGTGGCGTGTATGGCCCTTTTTGCACACCTTTGCGAGGGCTTCGTCGGGGTGCATCCCAGCAGGGCGCTCTTCCGCCACTATTTCTCCCCCCGGATCCAAAAGGGAGGCGCCATCACCGGCAGCGTCGCTTGGATCCCAAGGGCCAAAGGAGCATACCCGGACGGCGCCATGAAGGAGAGGTGGGAAGAGTGGCGGGGCCGGTGGTGTTTTATCGAGGAGGAGAATCCACCGGTGTTCTGTGAGGTCCATCCGGTGGTGCCTGTCCGTGGAAAGGACTGGAGCGACGTCAACGGCAATGACGAGAAGCTCACGATTGCCACCACCAGGATCCTCAGGCTTACCCAGGCCGGGCTCACCCTCGAGATGATCGGTGCGGACTTCATCCGTCGCCGGATTGCCCCTCTGCATGATAAGGGGAGGCCGGCCTGGCTTTTTGTGAATGTTGCTGATATCATGCGGCTCCGCCCCGGCCTCGACCATAACCTGGCAATGCTGAAGCATGCTCATCTCTGCCAACGAATCTTCCATCTCGAGGTTAATGAAGAGGGCGAGGTAGAGCGGTCCGACAAGGTGGCAAGAGCTGCCGCGAAGGCCGTCAAGGTGGACAAGGAGCCCATCTTCAAGTTGCCGACGGGGGTGGTCCCTCTCAGCAACAACTCTCGTTGGTCAGATATCATCGCCATGATGCCGCTTTTTGATGCGCATGGCCTTGACCCGAGCTGGGTCGAGCCTGACGAGCTCAGGATTCGGGAGTTCTTCGACACCTTGCACGAGGCATATGTTGCCGACGAGCCGCGGCTTGTCTACAACACTTCTCAGATGGAGTTGGACTACATCGCCCGCAGGTTGCGGGAGGCGAGGCTAGCCAAGGAGTCGGCGAGGCTCGCCATGGAGGCCGGCAGCGCCGGCTGCATGGTGGACAGTGCCGCGACGGAAGCGGAGGAGGAGGAACTCTCCTGGTGGGCGGCGGCCGCTGGGGAGGCCAGCGGTGCCGGCACCAGGGCCCCCCTTGTTGAGGACGTCATCGATAGGGCTTCGGAGGAAGATGAGGAGGAGATTGCAGCCTCCATCCCTCCGGCCATCGGGAGGGGGCAAGTTCTGTGGCGGGCTGCCTCCGGCGAGCCGGTTTGCCCTGGCCGGGCCGCGCAGCTATGGCTGGCGCAGGGAGCGGCGACGCGCCAGATAAGGGCCGCGATGACGAAGAAGGCGGTGGAAGTCGAGGCAGCGAGGAGGAAGACACCTGCTTCCTCGTCGTCCAGGCGTGCTCAGACGCCACCGCCTTCCTCGCCGCTGGCAGGCATTGGCGCGGGGATTGCCTTTGACTTCGGGCCCCTTAGTCCGGACAGATACTCTCGGTCACCCAGCCCGACGAGGAAAAGGAAGGCACCAGAGGAGGAGGAGGAGGAAGGAAATGACGAGTAAGCCTCTGCTTTCCTCCCTCATTCCTCGCACATCCCCCGACGGTGTTACTCACTTGCCTTCATTTTGCAGGGATGTGGAGACGCTGGCCCAGAGGATGAAGAGGGCCCGGTCGTCGGCGAGTAGCCAGCCCCCGGCAGGCACCTCTGACACGCCATTGGTGGTGTCGAGCAGCCCGGACAGCAGCCCCCGGCCTAGCCCCCAGCGTGAGTCCATCACCCGCCCTCCATCAGCGTGCGTTATGCATGATGCTTCAGCGCTAACCATGTCGTGGGTGCAGGAGGGGAGCAGCACCAAGGGGAGCCACGAAGGGCTTCTCCTATCGTGCCTCCCCCGTCAACCACACCGCCCCAGGGGCGTCCCTGGCAAGGGCACCAAGCCCCGAGGCCATGCACACGGAGGAGGAGGAGGACGCAGGCGCTGGTGGCTTCCATTCGGCGCTGGATCTTGGCGGAGAAAAGGCTTCTGCCCCTCGGCCTGGCACAGGTAGGCTACCCATTTTTTTACATTCTTCTTTTCCTCTCCGGCTTTTGATCTTGGCTCCACCCCATCTCTTTCTTGGTGTCTAGGCCTTTCTTCGGAGGACGTCGACACCACCATCAAGGATGTCGCCGCAGAGGCCGCGGCGAAGGCAAAGAAGATTGCTGCCGAGGAGAGCGCCAGGAACGCCACCGAGGACGCCGCCAAGGGGCCCACTGAAGGCCCCGACAAGGAGCGTGCCGAGGAGCCCATCGAGGGAACCGGCAAGGCCACTACCGAGGAGGCAGTGGTCGATGATCAGCCCTCCTCCTCCGCCGCCTCTGGCTCCGGCAAGTACCTGAAGGTGGGCGATGACCTCTTCGTACACCTTCCAGGTGCGTCAAGCTCCAGAGCCCCCGTCGAGGGGGAACTATTCGACAATGAGGTGCTCTCCAGCGCCGGTCTTGACGTTATTGATGAACCGAGCGTCGATGGCGATGACTCCCAGGAGGAGCGGCTGCTCCGGGCCATGGGCGCCAGCTTCTGGAAACTCCAGGCTCTCCACCGCGCTCGCCTAGACAAGGACAAGTCCAAGACGGCGGTGGTGGAGAAAGTGGACGCAAATTTTGAGGAGCGCGCCGCGAGGCACAAGGTTGGTGGCGCCAGGCTTAGGACGAGCTGAAGGTCGCTCAGGGCGAGCTGGCCAGGCGCGACCTGGAGCTCACCATGAGGCTGGCCGACATCGAGAAGGCCCAGGAAACGGCAAAGAGGCTGGCCAACGAGGCCGCAGCTGTCCGATCCCAGCATGAGGCCATCCTGAGGACCCAGGAGGAGGACCTTGCCACGCGCGAGGAGAAGCTTGCCGCCACTCTCCGCGGCAAGGATGAAGAAGTGGACAAGCTCGTCCTAAAGTGGACCCAGGAGCTGGAGCGGAGGCATCAGGAGGCACTCAACGCCCTGGCTCAGGCTCACGCCGGCAAGGTGAAGGAGGTGGAGGATCAAACTCTGAAGTTGTCCCAAGAGAAGGACACGCTCAATGGCACCCTGACAGAGGCGCAGGGCGAGATCATTGGCAAGTCTGGAGAGCTCTCCGAAGCCAATGCCTCCATCAAAGATCTCAAGCAGAAGCTGGAAGAGCTCGAGGAGGTGCTGTCGGGGGCCTTGACCCAGGAGGGACTCCTGACGAAGGAACTGGAGACGGAGAAGCAGCTGCTGAGGAACGAGACCGCCAACCTCAAGGATCACAAGGCGGACGAGAAATGCTGGCTTGAGCGCCTTGCCGCCGTCGCAAACTCGGCCGCCGACCATATACTTTGAGAGGGTCGTTGGCGCCTTGAAGCGGCTCCACTCCAACCGGGCGGCCTCCCTTGCCGAAGAATCCTGGATTCTTTGCCAGGGGGCCATCATCAGGGTGCTCGTCAAGATAGCGCACTGGCATCCTGACCTCGACTTCGGAGCGGTGCTGAAGAGCTTGCCGGAGGATGCTGACATCGCAGCGCTCAACGAGCGTATCCAGCCCATCCTCAGCCGCATCGAAAAAATCAAGAGGTTGGAGGTCCAGTGCCGGGACTGAGCACCTCATTTCTTACCGCCGCTGCAGGTCCATGACCAAGACAAATGCTATCTTTAGTTAGAACCGCGGTGGCAATTTATGTCATACGACTCTGCAGTACCCCTGAAACTATGCATGTTATTTTCCGGTTAGATTCTCCTTTGTATGTATGCCCCACGTCGATTGGGTAAGCTTGCTGGCGCGTAACCCGGGGCAGCGCCCTGAGGACGGATCCTCATTAGCCTGCTGGGTATGCTTGCCGCCGGCGAAGCACCTTACCGCCGCCAGCGCGGCCGCTCGATCTGTCGAGCTTGACTCGAGTCAGAAACGAGAGCGTAGCTGGTGGCGGAAGGCTACCCTGCCGATCTCGACGCGGCCGCTCAAACTGTTGAGCAGGCTCGAAACAGAACAAGGGCGTTGCCAATCGCAGGAGGGCCCCTTCGCGTACAGGTTTCCCATACATAGGCAGAACCGCCGAGGAAAACAACCTTATATTTAAGGTTAAAACTTAAAGTTTAGCATGACTTAGCTCTTTCGTCGCCGCCTCGGCATCCTTCACGCCAACGGGTAGCGCCGCCCTCTTGGCCGCCTTCTCCGCAGATGCCGTGGCGATGATGAACTGCTAGGCCAACCCCTAGGCCAGATTCTCACAATAGCGCTGCCTCCTACCTGGCGCGCCAAAGATGTCGGTGGGAAATGACACCTATGGGATCACTGAAATCCCTTCTGCGGTTGCGGGGCGCGGAGTCGTGAGAAGAGCGGGACTAGGGGATGGCACACAGGGGATTTACCCAGGTTCGGGCCGCAAAGATGCGTAAAACCCTACGATCCTGCTTTGGTGGTTGTATTAGTGTTCTTGAGCTCTCGAACTAGCTCTGGGTGCTGCGAGGTCCAAAAGAGCTGAATCCCTTCTCAGTATGCCATGGGCCTCCTTTTATAGGCGAAAAGGGCTGCCATAGTGGCACACAGGAGGTGGAAAGTGCTACAGTGTTGCGAGGTTATCGCTAGTATTATAGGACAAGACGCATTAAATGCGGGGCTTAGGTGTCCGTCACTTTATTGGGGGACGGGGGTGAGGCCCATCCTGTCCATCGCCGCCTCTCCTGGCTTCGACACGTGCCCCGGCCAGCAACGCATGCAGCGCCATGTAGGCAGGCAGGCAGCTGAGGTGGCGCGGTGGTGGAGCCTCCATGAAGGTCTGCATGCTGCCACGCAGGTGCCTGCCCAGCTGGTTGGGTTGGTGGCTGCGCTGGTATGAGCCTCCATGAACGGCGGTAGGAACTTGGCTGGTATGGGCCTGGCAGTGGCCTTGTCGGGACGCTTGGCGATGGTCTTGCCGGGTGGCCCGGCAAGGGTCTTGCCGCGGCGCGCCGGCTTCCCCGGCAAGGATCTTGCCGGGGGGTCCTGTGGATTTCTTCGGTGGGGACGGCTGCCTTCCTATCCCATTTGATCTTGATTGCTCTATGTCTTCACAAAGATCTGCATGCCATCACGAAGGTGCCTCCCGAACCCTGTCCCAACGCGACTGCTCAGCGTCGGTGGGCTCGAAGGTGGCTCGCTCAGCAGGTGTGGATGAGCTGCCCGGCAAGGATCTTGCAGGGGCTGCTGGGGCTGCCCTCGGCAAGGGTCCTTGCCGGGGCAACCTGCATTGCCCGTGCAACCTTTGTGGTCTTGGTCCTTTGTTGTTTTGCTTTGCTTGTCCCTGTGGCCTTGGCTTTTCTCCGGCTTCCCTCTCTTGCCTTGCTCATGTGCGGTCGTGGCAGGCGGCTCTGACTGCCCGTGCACAAGTAAAGGGGTCAAAAGCTAGGCCCCTACTTTTGTACACCGACAAATTAGTTTAAACATATTATGTCTTGTCTTGTACTCCAAGTTTCTTCCCTCATGATTTACTCTATATATACCCCTATGAGGGTCAGATCAATACAACAACACAATATTATCATCCTACAATTTTTACAGCGGACCCAGACTCGGTTAAAATTCCCAACAAAATCATTACTGGATGGTTTCGCGAACAGAACCTACCCCACCTTAGCAGCAAGCGGAGTAACAAGATGGGCGTACAGATCAGGGACATCATGGATTTGAATCCATATATCAATAGTCTCCAACTTGATAGTCGATGGTTTTGAGATCCTATCATAAGTCGCTAGGATCACAACATCCCCTCTAAAGTTCCATGGGCCATCATTCATTACCCTCTCCCAATCACCCAAACAAGAGAATTTGACAGTGGATAGGTTTTTCTCCAAGGGCTTGAACTTTGTTGCCTGTGCAATATCGCAAGCCGATCTCATGTTGCGGTAGAACCATGTCTGACTGTAGATCTTGGTAGTATTAACCCTGGCTAGCGTCGTCCATCTAGGTTCATCAGGAGGCGCCTCTTGCTCGTCGAAGACTACGTCGTCCAGATCTTCTTTCTTCAGGCACAACTCTCTCATCATCTGCTCTACATCATTGATTCCCGGGAAGCCCAATCCTTCGACACCCAGGGGCAGCGAGCCAGCGACCAGGGCTGGGTAACGATCGGGAGATCGCCCATGACAGTCCGAGTCGCCAAATCCCGGGGTAAATCGGCGGCGGGGAAGTGGAAAACTCAACGGCGGCGAGATCGTCTCCGAGAGGGAACTTCGACGCTATGCATTGTTTTGAATATGTTCGACTAGGAGAGCAACGACTTGTAGGTTTAGGTGGTGACATTTTTGGCCCAAGAGTGAAGTGGACTAGGGCCTTTCATTCTCCTGATCGGGCCCAACAAGAAGTGGTGTTGCGGCGAGAGGTCAAAGACGGTCTCTCCTGCAATACACTCCACCGCCGCCTCCGCCGCCGCCGACGCGATGCTCCTCTTACACAAGCAACTCCTCTCGCTCCGTCTCCCCGCCTCACCCGTGATCTTCTCTCTCCGTCGGGCCCTCTTATCCACCTCGGCAGCCACCGACGCCCCGCCGCCCCCCTTCGCCGTCGACGACTACCTCGTCACCACCTGCGGCCTCACGCCGGAGCAAGCCCTGAAGGCCGCCAAGCGCGTCTCCCACTGCAAGTCCACCTCCAACGCCGACTCCGTCCTCGCCTACCTCGCCGGCCCCAGTCTCCGCCTCTCCAAGTCCGACATCGCCCACGTCGTCGCCCGCGACCCGCGGATCCTCAACTGCAGCGTCGAGAACACCCTCAAGGCCCGCGTCGCCATCTTACGCGGCTATGGCCTCTCCGAGGACCACGTCCGGACCTTCCTCCGCATGACCCCCGGCGTCTTCCGCTCCGTCAGCATCCAGGAGAAGTTCGGGTTCTGGTTGCCCTTCCTGGGGTCGCCGGAGAAGTTCATCCGCATCCTCAAGGGCAACTATTACCTGCTCACGTCGGACCTCGAGCGGGTGGTGAAGCCCAACATTGCGGTGCTACGGGAGAGTGGGGTAAGTGCTGACGATATTGCCAAGATGTGCGTGCCCAACTCGAGACTGCTCACCAGCAGCCCCGAGGCCCTAATGTCCATCCTGGAGCGTGCTGATAAGCTCGGCGTGCCTCGCGGTTCGCTTATGTTCAAGCATGCAGTGACCACGACGACGAGCCTTGGGCCTGAGACAATGGCAGCCAAGCTCAAGCTCTTTGAGGAGATCCTTGGGTGGTCCGAGGCCGAGGTGGCCAAGGTGGTGAGGATGAACCCAACGGTGCTGAGGATCTCTGGGGAGAAGCTTCGCCGTGTTAAGGAGTTCCTGACCAAGGTGGTCGGTGTTGACACCAGGTACATCCTTACCAGGCCCTCAATCCTGATGTGCAGCCTGGAGTGCCAACTTGTCCCTCGGCATTACGTGATGAAGGTGCTCCAGGAGAAAGGATTGATTCAGAAAGATCAGAGCTTCTACCCGATGGTCAGGGCTAGTGAGAACACGTTTCAGCTCAAGTACATAGATGCTCATAGGCATGTTCTTCCAGGCCTTGCCGATGCCTACGCAGCTGCTTGCCAAGGGAAACTGCCAACTGAAGTTGCGGTATGAAGGATCCTGCGGTAGGTTCACATGTTTTGAATCTTCAGTAACCATCTAAATGGCAGCAATGTTTCATTCTTATTACCGCATTCGGATACTCTTGATGTGTACTCTGCAATTCGCTCTGCTAGCACCTGAATGTTGATGAAACTCATCGTGCTAGAGTACTAACTTACGATGCCCAGCTTGAGGCTACCATTTATCCAGCTAGGTTTGGATTCTGAAATGAAAGGTACTTGAGGCTACCATGTTACAACTCTTGTAGGAGTTTACAGGGACATACAACTTTTGTTTGTTTGTTTTGGAGTTGTATGGGCTTTCATCATGGTTTAAGTGCACTGTATGTCGGATTCTAGAATTGTGGGAAATAATTGTTGGCTCATTGTTTTTTGCACTTGAACATGAAACACTCAATGTACAGGCTTATATATTCACTTGATCACCTTTGCATATTTGCAGTCACTACATGGGTGAGGGTGCGCTATCCATCATGCATAAATCTCAACCTTTTCCATGGTCAGGCTTTTCCTTCTGTGAACCAGGAATTTGTCTCTTAGCATTTTCTTCAGCTAGATCAGTTAGAATTTAATAAATGTAATCATTGTATGCGTGCTGCATTACCTGCTACAGTAAATTGAGATGGAACAGTTCATCCACTAAGTTTGGTTTGACAACCAATGTGAGTACTGAATTTGATTTTCTTTTTTAGGCGAAGAGCACTGAATTGGATGCATTCTGTTAATGGTTCCTTTGCATACATGTATGCATGCCAGTGCCACTGATCACAATCTGACCCGGCAAAAAATATTTTGGGAGTCTATTCTGTAAGGTGCTTTGAAATGAATTTGTCTTTCAGGGCGTTCTTGGCGAAGTCTGAAGTGTGTTCTGGGCATGATAAGTATCCTTTGTGTGTCAATTGGAGGTGCTTTGCGACGATGCTCAAGCTTCACTGCTCCTCAAATGTCTGCGCCTACTCGATCGTCATCGAGGGGAGCTCCTTAGGATAGCTTGGGTCGACTCTTTGATAGGTAGCTCTTCTGGTGGCTAGCGTTGTGCATTTATGGTGTATGTTCTCTTGCTTCCTCATGTTGAGCGCCTGTCCTGACTGTTTGGCGCTGTTAAAAAAACGTTGTAATAATCCCGCTGCAGCTATTTCTGGTTGTGAGTGAGTTGTTCAAATGATGTAGTTCTGGCTGTTTCGCCTCTGCTTTAATAAAAAGTTGGGGCGGGGGGAATCCCCTTTGATTCAAAACCCTTTTTAAGCCTTTGGGTCAACATCCAACAATTCACATCTCGTCTAATTTGTGGAAACAGCGAAACGCTAGGGTCTTTGGTAGGAGTAGTACACTAGATGTCTTTGGCGTAACTGAGGCTATCTTTCAGGATCTACATAACTGGAGGACGGCAGGAGCCACTGGAGTGGAGTACGTAGCCTAGTAGCACATCACGTTTAGGGAGTGGAGTGGAGGCGATGTCATGGTCGACTTGTGACCTCGTGACTAGCAACTAAACCTCTCTTGTAAATATTTTTCCCTCCTTCTATAAAGCTATGGTATGCCTTTGGCGTACCCTCGAAAAAAAAACATCTCGTCTAATTTTGTACTATATCAACTATGGATTCAAACTCACACTAAATTTCCATGATCGGGAGAGTACTACGTTTATACTAACCAAGGTGCAATTTCAGGTGACTGAGATTTACGAAAATTCTAGGCAACTGAGGGATTAGCAAGTCTGAATTATTTCAGTATTTTGTCTGATTTCTGGAAGACGTTCTAATAAAAAAATAGACCACTAAAGAAAAATACTCCCTCCGTAAAGAAATATAGAGTACAAACTACTCAAACTTTGAGCATCCCAGGGTCTGTATGCAACCTTTCGAGTGGCTGCATTCTGTTTAGCGATTGCCTTTTAAGTTGGATAATGCTCTGTTGCCCTGTCTAGGTAGCCCATATTGTGATGAGAGAAGTCCATAGCACTCCCTAAACTTGTCTTAGGGTTTACTTTACAATCCCAAACTTTGTTTTGCAGTTTACCCCTCTGAACTATGAAAACCCTTCATTTTACAATCCTTCGTCCTTATTTAGCTGGTTTTGACCTGCTTGACTCCACATCACATATTTTCTCCCCCTCTATCATGCCATTTCTCTCTCCTCCTCACAACTAAACTTAAAATAGAAGGTTTCTCTCAAATCTTATGCCAATAGTTTGTTGGTGAATTATGCTCAATTTACTGGCATTTTTGAAAGGACAAAAAGTTGTCTGAATTTTGAAGTTTTGAACCCAAAAGTTGAGCTTGAAATTAAAACAGGAAGTTTCTCTCAACCTGTATGTCGGTTTATCTATAGTATCATCATATTGGCACGTAAACTATAAACAATTTACTGGATAATTTTTATATTTTTCTTTGATGTATGTACTGTAAAATGTTTTAATTTCAAGTTTGAAGTTTTTGGTTCAAAATTCAGACAACCGTCGATGTTTCTAAAAAAAATTGTAATTCAATTGTAATTCGGTAAACGTTATTAGTAAAATTGTACCTGAAATTGAAATATAGTTTGAGAGAAACACGTTGTTTTAGTTTTAGGGAGACAGAAACTAGATGATGTGACAATAAGAGAAAAAAATATGCGATATGACATTGCTGACTAAGAAAAAAAATCAGAGTCAAACATGTCAAAACTAGTAAAGGGAGAAGGAACGTTGTAAAGTACAAAGTTTCATCACCGATAAAGTGAACCAAATCCAATTAGTGATTGTAAGGCGAATCTTGTGACAAGTTTAAGGCGGTCACTCGGACTTCTTTGTAGTACAATAACCACTCTGCATGACAAAAATAGCCATGGTTGGTGATTGCTTTTTTAGTTTTTGTTCTTAAGAAACACTTTACCACAACGCAGGCATGCATGCGTGCGCGCGCACACACACACTCGCACAACATCTACCGAAGATTGAATTTGCGAAGCTTTAAGACTATGAAGTCATCACAGTCGTCTTGTTATCTACGGAAATGTTGCCTACCGATGTAAGACTAATCCACATGAATGAGACATCAAAGCGCCAAACTTGAGGTTTGATCCCGATGAACTGGGTAGCACGACCCTCTTGAGTCCTAAACATCGAACCAATTTCTTATTTAATTGGATAGCCCTTCCAATTCTTTTCCTGAGAAGTTGTATAACCCTTT
>NC_041391.1:584502635-584525976 GCF_002162155.2 Triticum dicoccoides | reverse complement strand
TTTTTAGTCAACTTTGAGACCGAATGTAAGATCAGATCGTCTCAGCTTAGCCCGATTAGTGACAATTTTTAGAATAGAATATTGATAGTTAAATCCAATATAGTAGCTCGAGGGGAGGAAAATACCCTGATACACCTAATAGTAGATGAACCTAATAAAAAAGTTCCGGGATTTTTCTAGCAATTCAGGAAAATGTCAAAATCTTTGGGGTTTTTCGAACAAACTTGACCTACAGGCGTGCTCGCATAATAACTTTGACGAAGAAAAACCCCTGTAGAAAATCTGAGCGAAGACAAAAAAAATTATAGGACAATATAGAGTGAATAGGAACTCTAATATAGTGCTTATTTTGTTTTTGCCAACAATACCACGGAAGTCATTTCTTCGCAAAAAAAATTTAGATGAGTGTACCACTTGAACAAGTTTGTTGTCAAAACAATTCATGGTTTTTTACCATTTTTTTAGTTGGTAATTTGTTTTTGAAAAAAGGTGCACCTACACCACTCGTGCTATTCGTTCCCCTCCCTCGAGGAGAGCAACAACTTTTTTTTAGAAGAGAGGAGAGCAACAACGTTTTTTAGGGGCAACATGCTTTACTTTATTGCTCAAAACGAAGGTTCATAGGAATTATGGAACTGTCATAGGGATGTATCAGTCACAGATGGAGTCCCTCATCTAAGTGTAAAGCATGTCTAGCTAGATAATGCGCCTCCATATTTGAAAAGCGACTTTCATGGATGAAAGAGCAAGAAAGAAATTCCGTGGTTGTGCCGTTGATCTTCTTCACCACTAGAGCAAGGATTCCGAGTGTTCCTGTGTTTATGTCTGATACAACATTGCTGCAATCTGAGGTGACTCTCAGGTGTTGTAACATTAAGTCCTTCGCAAGCGCTAATCCCTCGCGACAAGCAAGGGCTTCTACCGTATTTTTTGAACAATCACCCGGGGGGAGGATTCCCACCTGAATATATTACTCAAAAGCCCAGAGGGCGAGTTACATCAGTGGTTACAGCGAGAGGAGAGGTATAGGTGCCAAGACACGACCACCTCTCTGCTAACGGGGTCCTTAAATTTGAAGGCCCAAAGCGTGAAGCCCGAGATGATATTACTGCTGGGGAACATAGTAATTTCAAAAAAAATCCTACGCACACGCAAGATCATGGTGATGCATAGCAACGAGAGGGGAGAGTGTTGTCCACGTACCCTCGTAGACCGAAAGCGGAAACGTTAGCACAATGCGGTTGATGTAGTCATACGTCTACACGATCCGACCGATCAAGTACCGAACGCGCGGCACCTTCGAGTTCAGCACACGTTCAACTCGATGACGTCCCTCGAACTCCGATCCAGCCGAGCTTTGAGGGAGAGTTCCGTCAGCACGACGGTGTGGTGACGATGATGATGTTCTACCGATGCAGGGCTTCGCCTAAGCACCACTATGATATTATCAAGGTGGATTATGGTGGAGGGGGGCACCGCACACGGCTAAGAGATCCAAGGGATCAATTGTTGTGTCTCAAGGGGGTGCCTCCCTCCCCGTATATAAAGGAGTGGAGGAGGGGAGGGGGCCGGCCACCCTTGGCGCGCCCCATGAGGAGTCCTACTCCCACCGAGAGTAGGACTCCCCCCTTCCATCTTGGAGTAGGAGAGGAGAGGGAAGGAGAGAGAGGGGGAAAAGAAAGGGGGGGCGCCGCTGCCCCTTGGCCGCCTCTCCTCTTCCACCACTTGGGCCCATAAGGCCCAATAACCTCCGGGGGGTTCCGGTAACCCCCTAGTACTCCGGTATATATCCGATAACCCCCGGAACCATTCCGGTGTCCGAATATAGTCGTCTAATATATCAATCTTCATGTCTCAACCATTTCGAGACTCCTCGTCATGTCTGTGATCACATCCGGGACTCTGAACTATCTTCGGTACATCAAAACACATAAACTCATAATATAACCGTCATCTAACTTTAAGCGTGCGGACCCTACGGGTTCGAGAACTATGTAGACATGACCGAGACACGTCTCCGGTCAATAACCAATAGCGGAAACCGGATGCTCATATTGGCTCCCACATATTCTACGAAGATCTTTATCGGTCAAACCGCATGACAACATACGGTGTTCCTTTTGTCATCAGTATGTTACTTGCCCGAGATTCAATCGTCGGTATCTCAATACCTAGTTCAATCTCGTTACCAACAAGTCTCTTTACTCGTTACATAATGCATCATCCCGCAACTAACTTATTAGATACATTGCTTGCAAGGGTTATAGTGATGTGCATTACCGAGAGGGCCCAGAGATACCTCTCCGACAATCGGAGTGACAAATCCTAATCTCGAAATACGCCAACTCAACATGTACCTTCGTAGACACGTGTAGAGCTCCTTTATAATCACCCAGATACATTGTGACGTTTGGTAGCACACAAAGTGTTGGGGATATAACTATTTGTGTAAGCCGCCCAGGAGGGGCCGGGTTACGCAAAGAAGACTCACTAGAAAGAAGCCCAAGACCAAGCATGAAGATGGCGGTTCAATAAAGGGCTTAAAGCCCACAGGCGACTTAAGGCCCGTTGTAGTAAACCGCCGTAATAGCATGACTTGTATCATAAGGTAGATTTAACTAGTCACCGAGCCAGACACTGTTATAAGCCGACCGGGTCTCTGTAAGCCACAGGGCGTCAACCCGTGTATATAAGGGGACGACCTGCTGGCGGCTTAGGGCAAGAAACAACTGATCGAAAGCCAGGCATAGCATATCTCGCTCCCTGGTCATCGAAACGTCAATACCAACCCAACTAGACGTAGGCCTTACCTTCACCGTAAGGGGCCGAACTAGTATAAACCCTCTCGTGTCCTTTGTCCCGTTTAACCCCTTCAAGCTTCCTAGTTGCGATGGCTCCACAACTAAGTCCTTCCACGAGGACATCTGACATGACAATTCCACGACAGTTGGCGCCCACCGTGGGGCCAGCGCACGGTGGATTTGAGTTCTTGAAGGGCAACTTCGAAGGGCTCAAGGAATACATAACGGGCTGGATGACCAAGAGTCGTCGCGGCAAGATCTACATCGACGACGAAGGCTGAGGCCCCGACGCCGGCTCAATTGAGTACGGGTACCAGGTCCCCTTCGGCGGAATCCATGTCTTCATCGGCCGGATCGGAGAGCCGGGACCTGAGCCGGACATCGGAACCGACCTCATCGAGACGGCTCAGCGTGCGAGGAAGACCCGGGCTCAACCCGTCATGAAGCATGCTTTCGTGGCCTGCATCCATGGAGAGGAACTTTCTAAAGGATCTGAAGATGATGGTGAGACGGCCGTCCTCTCAGATGGTGATTCGTCCGCCAGTTCAACAGATTCATTGTATCAGGTGCAAGACGGCGTGCTAGGGAGCTGTTCCGATGGCATCAGTATTCCGGACCCCTATGAGCCGCCAAGATGGGCAGGAATCTTCATGGCTGGGACTCAGCCCGGCTCTAACTCTACGGCTAATGCAGCAATAACCTCCGGGATAGGGACAGCCGGGGCAGGTGGCCCTGTGCGCCCGCCGGCTCAGGTGCTGATAGACCTCATGGACAAGCTTACGGCCCTGTTAACCGACACGGTTATCCCTGCGAACAAAGTTGAGCATGACGCGGAGGTGGCACGGGTGCGTGAGGAGATAGCTCAGGCCAAGGAGGCCTTGGCAGCTGAGGATACTAGACTAGCTACAGAGCGGGCGGCTCTCGACGCCCGGGCACAGCGGTTGCAGTCGGAAGCTTACCAGCTCACGATGAGCTTAAATGCGTCCAATGAGGTAATGAGGAGGAGACACCAGAAAACCCAATCCCGTTTACCTCCGAATTACGACCCTCGGGTTCTTTTCGCTACACCCGGAGCCGGCCCAAGTAACCCGCCAGATACCAATCAGTTTATGACAGCCGGAGCAGGAGGACCAGCTCAGCCTCGAGAGATGCCACCTCCTCATGTGAGCATGGCACCACCGCGTTATGTGCCGATACCGGAGGGTCACTTTTCCAACCCCATGGAGATCTTAATCGCGGCTTCGGCGCGCTTGGCGGCTCTGCCCATGGACGGTGATGACCCGACAGCGTTGGAGACCCGGAGGGTCAAAGAGCTTCTCCAGACGACCCTGGCTCAGCAAGAGACCTATTCTTACAACAGGGACATGATTCATTCAACTCCTCCGCCTTGGTTAGCACCGCCTCATCAGAACCGGAGCCCGAGTTATAGCAGGCACATGGAGTCCGAAGCTTTGTCAAGCAACGCCCAACGCCGTAACCAACATGGTGGCTATAACCCGGTGCAAGACCGAATACATCAGGAGAACGAGCGGGCGGCTCAGCTGGCGGCTCAACAGGCGGCTCATCAGGATATCCCAGAGTATCCAACGACTTCTGTTGAGGCGGGAGTAGCCACTAGAACCGGTGGTGTTCCTTGTTTGGTACCGGCTTTGCGCAACGTGCGCCTGCCCAAGGACTTCAAGGGACCTCGAAAGGTGCCGAATTACACGGCCGACTTACAGCCCGGAGCATGGATTGAGAGTTATGAGATGGCCATGGAGCTGTTGGAAGTCAGTGATGCAGCAATGGCTAAATATTTCACCATGATGCTCGATGGAACGGTCTGGTCTTGGTTAAAAGGTTTGCCACCCAATTCCATTGGTTCATGGGAAGAGTTAAAAGCCCGTTTCATCCAGAACTTCAAGGACACCTGTAAGCAATCTATGTCGATCTTGGACTTGACGAATTGTAAGAAGGAGGAGGGTGAATCCACCACCCATTGGGTACACCGGGTCAAGGAGATAATTCATTCATCTAACAAGATGGATGCCGGTTCTGCAGTCCTTATGTTGGAGAAGAATTGCAGCTTTGAGCCGCTGAGGTAGAAACTAGGGCGCCTTAAACGTGACTGCAAGGATATGGGTACGCTGATGGCGGCTTTAGTCAAATATGTCGATTCTGATAGTACCAAGGATCCCGCGTCTGACAATGAGAAGACAGGGAAGGGAAAAAGGAACGGCAATGGAAAGGGTCCACAGCATAACCCGGGGAACCAAAGTGGCAATAAGCGTAAGGCGGGCGGTAACCCGGAGTTTGTGGCCAATGCCAATGCGCAAGGTAACAATAAGAGATATAAGGGTAAGCCGCCTTGATCTGGCAGGTCAGGCCCATCTCTTGAGAAGCTACTCAATGAGCCCTGCCCGAAACACGGCACTCGGGAGCACCCCGCCACACACCTATGGAAGGATTGCGCGATCATGAAGGCATTTAAAAATTCCAACACCTTTGACGGTAGTCATGGATCTGGCGGCGGCTTAGGGGCTGGTGATTTTCATGGCCCGGGCGGTGGTTCAAATTCCGGCTTTCAGGGGCATCCAGGCGGTAATAATCAGCAGCAGTCTGGTCAAGGAGGGCAGCAGCAGCAGTCAGGTTATCAAAGTCATCCGAAACAGTTGAGTGGTGGGCAGTATCACGTGTTTACCACTAGTTTATGAAAACGTGACCAGAAGGTCCATAAGAGGGCCGTGAATTCCATTGAGCCGGCAATTCCTTGTTATTTGAGATGGTCAGAACAGCCCATTATATGGAGCAGAGAGGATCACCCTCCACGGGTCGATAATACGGGTCAGTTAGCTTTGGTGGTAGCACCCCTCGTTGGTGGATATAAATTCACTAAGGTACTCATGGACGGTGGTAGCAGCATCAATATCCTCTACTACGAGACCTTTCAGCGCATGGGGTTGACTGAGAAGAATTTGAGAACATCCAACACTGTTTTCCATGGGATGGTTCCAGGTAAGTCGGCTTACCCAGTTGGTAAGATTGTATTGGAGGTGGCCTTTGGAGATGAGTACGACTCCAGGGCTGAGAAATTGACGTTCGAGGTGGTTAAAACCAGGAGTCCATATCACGCTCTGTTTGGGCGACCGGCTTATGCTAAATTCATGGCACGGCCGTGTTACATTTACTTACAGCTCAAGATGCCGAGTTACAAGGGCACCATCACTGTGCATGGGAGTCGAAAGGTGGCTTTGGAATGTGAAGAAGGCAACGCAACTTACGCTAAGTCTGCCTGTGCCATGGAGGAGCTCAAATTTTATCAACACAATGTTGACCCGGCGGATATGACCTCCCTCAAGAAACCAACTACTGAGCATGACCCGGCATTGAAGTTTAAATCGGCCGCTGAGACAAAGCTTGTTGACTTTACCCCAGGAGATGCTTCTAAACAGTTCAGTATCAGTGACAATTTGGATCCTAAATAGGAAAGCGCGCTCATCGAGTTCATCCCTGAGAACCAGGACATCTTTGCATGGAAGCCTTCTGACATGCCGGGTGTACCGAGGGAACTCGCTGAGCACACTCTCAATATTGATCCAAAGTATAAGCCGGTCAGGCAGTTTCTCCGATGGTTCAACGAAGAGAGACGGAAAGCTATTGGGGAAGAGGTCGCCCGCCTCTTAGCAGCCGGGTTTATTGTTGAAGTTTTTCACCCGGAGTGGTTGGCTAACCCGATGTTAGTGCTCAAGAAGAACGGCACTTGGCGGATGTGTGTGGATTACACGGACTTAAACAAGGCTTGTCCAGCTAATCCCTTTGCTCTCCCCCGTATTGATTAAATCATTGATGCTACAGCAGGTTGTGAACGTTTGAGCTTCTTGGATTCTTACTCTGGTTATCATCAGATCAAGATGGCAGTTAAGGACCAGGAGAAGACAGCTTTCATCACTCCGTTTGGAGCCTTCTGCTATGTATCTATGCCATTTGGACTCAAAAGTGCCCAGTCGACTTATCAGCGGTGTGTGCAGCACTGTTTGCACGATCAAATTGGGCGTAATGTTCATGCTTACGTAGATGACATTGTGGTGAAGTCCAGAGAAAAGGAAACCTTGATATCTGACTTGAAAGAGACCTTTGATAATCTCCAGGTTTACAAGATGATGCTTAACCCGGCCAAGTGTGTGTTTGATGTACCTGCGGGCAAGCTCTTAGGTTTTCTGGTGTCAAACAGAGGCATTGAAGCTAATCCGGAGAAGATTAAGGCGATTACCTCTCTGGCTAAGCCAGCGTGCATCAATGATATTCAGCGACTGGCGGGTCGTGTTGTCGCTTTAAGCCGGTTCATAAGCTGGTTAGGTGAGAAGGCCCTTCCATTATATCAGATGATGAAGAAAACTGACACCTTTGTCTGGAGTGATGCTGCGGATGCTGCCTTTGAAGACCTGAAGAGGCAATTGTCTGAACCACCGGTTCTTGCGGCTCCCATTGATAGAGAGTCGTTGCTGTTGTATGTGGCTGCTAATTCACGAGCGGTCAGTGTTGCCATCGTGGTGGAGCGTAAGGAAGCTGGCAAGGAGCATCCGGTTCAACGGCCGGTTTACTATATCAGTGAGGTGCTCATTGAGTCTAAACAAAGATATCCACATTGGCAGAAACTCGTTTACGGAGTGTTTATGGCCAACCGAAAGTTGAAGCAATACTTTCAAAGTCATCCTATAACTGTGGTAAGTTCTGCCCCTTTGGGAGACATCATCCAGAATAGGGAGGCCACAGGACGAGTTGCCAAGTGGGCTATCGAGCTTGGGCCTCATGGCTTGAAGTATATGCCACGTATTGCTATTATGTCTCAGGCCTTGGTGGACTTTATCAATGATTGGACAGAGTTGCAGGCACCTGAGGAGAAGCCAGATAACACATATTGGACTATTCACTTTGATGGGTCCAGGCAGCTAGGAGGCTCGGGGGCTGGAATTGTTTTAACTTCCCCTCGAGGTGACAATTTTGTTATGTACTCCGGTTTATGTTCCCATGTACTAACAATGCAGCTGAGTACGAGGCCTTACTCCATGGTCTCCGGATGGCCAAGGAGATGAACTTAAGCCTGGTAAGGTGTCTAGGTGACTCAGATCTCGTGGCTCAACAGGTGTCAGGCAAGTGGGATTCCAAGGATCCTCTCATGGCGTCTTATGGACGTGAAGTAGATGTCATGGCTGGACATTTCAAGGGTTATCAAGTGGAGCACATTGATCGAAGGAAGAATGAGGCGGCTGATGCTTTAAGCCGGCTGGGATCTCAACGTAAGCCGGTGCCACCTAACACCTTTCTTGATGTTTTGCATAACCCTTCTGTCAAGGTGCCTACCGAGGAAGAACTAGCAGTGCCAGACCCGGAGGCCCAGCTGGTGGCAGCTCTTCATGTTATCCCGGATTGGACAGTGCCATATTTGGCCTACATGACCCGAGGAGAGTTACCGAAGGATGAAACTTTGGCAAGACAAATAGTCAGACGATCCAAATCCATGATGATTGTTAATGGTGAGTTGCATCACTGCAGTGTAACAGGGGCGTTTCAACGTTGTGTGTCTCCTGCAGAGGGACAAGAGATACTTCGTGAGATTCATGAAGGAGATTGTGGTCATCATGCCGGCTCAAAATCTTTTGTGGCCAAGGCTTTCTGTCATGGTTTCTACTGGCTCACGGCTCATGCTGATGCGGAGGATCTGGTCAGTAAATGTGACGGTTGTCAGAAGTTCTCACGACGTGCTCATGTGCCGGCTCAAGAGTTAAGGATGATCCCAATTACTTGGTTGTTCGCAGTCTGGGGGCTTGACATGGTTGGACCTTTCAAAAGGTCTAAGGATAAAAAGACACATCTCCTGGTGGCAGTGGATAAATTTACAAAGTGGGTTGAGGCAGAGCCAGTCAGTAAGTGTGATGCGGCCACAGCGGTTCAGTTCATGAGAAAGGTGATCTTTCTTTTTGGTTTCCCACACAGCATTATAATTGATAACGGCACAAATCTCTCCAAGGGAGCCATGGAAGAGTTCTGTCAACGAGAACATATCCGGCTTGATGTTTCGGCTGTTGCTCATCCTCAATCCAATGGTCAAGCGGAAAGAGCTAATCAAGAGATCCTGAAGGGTATCAAGCCCCGCTCTTTGTCCCCTTAAAACGGAGTCCGGGTTGTTGGGTGGAGGAGTTACCCTCTGCGCTATGGAGCATCAACACTAAGCCTAACAGAGCTACGGGTTACACACCTTTCTTCATGGTCTATGGAGCAGAGGCAGTTCTGCCAGGTGACATCCGACACGACTCACCTCGCATGGCGGCTTCGTTGAGGTGGATAACAAAAAGGCTCGTCAGGACGCACTTGACTTATTGGATGAGGAGCGAGACTTGGCAATAGCCCGCTCGGCGATTTACCAGCAAGACTTGTGCCGCTATCACAGCCGCCAGGTTAAGAGCAGAACCTTTCAGGAAGGCGACTTGGTACTCTGGCTCATCCAGGATAAATCTGACATGCACAAGCTATCTCCGCCTTGGGAAGGACCCTTTGTGGTCAGCAAGAATCTGAACCACGGGTCATATTACCTCATTGATGTTCGAGAGCACAAAGACTCACATAAGTCGGAGGAGGAGACCCGCCGGCCATGGAATATTGCCCATCTTCGGCCTTACTATACTTGAGCCACCGACTCTTAAGATGTATATTTTTTTTGATGATGTACATATTATATAAAGCAATAAAGCAGGACCTCTGTCCTTTTTTCCCTCAAAGAATGTTTTTATGTCTTCTTTGTCGGGTGGTGGAAACTACCAACAGGGAGCGGATCATATCTGAATCCGGCTTTCCCTTTGGTCCGGCTTATGATCATATCTAAATCTAGCCATGATCACTTGGGGGGCTTCCTATTCAAACATAGGTCGTATTCGAACCAAAGAGAACATAGCTGTCTATACCCGCTTGATCAGCATACTGCCAAACCCACTTGGGGGCTTCTTGATCGTATTTGAATCACAGGTTAACTCCTTTGGGTCTGACGTGGATCGTATTTGAATCAGCGTCATTAAACAACTCTTATGGTCACTTGGGGGCTTCCTGTTCAAACATGGGTCATATTTGAACCAAAGAGAACATAGCTGTCGATACCCACTTGATCGGCATCGCCAAAGCCACTGGGGGCTATATGATCGTATCCGAATCTTAGCTTAACCCCATTGGAACGGTTTACTGGTCGTATTCGAATCAGAGGCCTTTTTGAACATTGTTTATTATATATCATAAGCATAATTACTTGACTATTTTGAGACCTTTTTTGAAAGCACTGTGAGATGGCTTTTGATTCTTCCGGCTTAATATTAATTATCCCAAGTTGTTAAGTGCTAGGCGAGCATTATATGTTCCGACTTTCAGGAGTTGAATCCATCCACATGGTGAAGGTCACATAAACAGGTGGGATTACCAAAGGGATTGCAGGATGAAGCAAGCAAATTTAACATCAAGGAGACAAACGATCAACATGAGGTGGAAATATATAACAATGGCGACTTACGAAAGTATTAAGCGCCATAAACATGCGCGAGGGCATGACAAACATTGAGAGGTTTTTTCTATCCTATTACAGGACTCCCCGAGTCTGAATAAGTGGAGCATTGTTTTTGCGAAGTTATAAAACGTCGGGCGGTTCATTCCTTCGGCGGGCTTGAAGATTCCGGGTTATCCTTCTTCGCCTCTCCGTCAGTTGCTTTGTCCTGGAAGGTGGACGAGGCCCAGTCAATGCCACTCAAGGCTTCAAACTCAGCTTCATCATCTATTAAACCGGCCGGGTCCACTTCAGGGGCAAAGGTATGCTTACGCGTTGGAGGGATCAAGCTGACTTGGTCATATGGAATGTTTGGGATTCTCCGGTTCTCGCTATCATAGCCTGGCGAATACTTAGTAAGATCAGTGTCATTCCCAATAAGGGTAGCCAAGGGACGTATGACTTTGACACGGGCAGTGAAATCTTGATCATCAAATGCAGAACCGTCCTCCTTAAGGCTCAGATATCCAAGAGAGAGATCAGCTAAGTCAAGCTCTGGCGCCCATGCCTTTACCCGGCTCAATGCGGCCACGGCTCCGGCTCTGGCGGATGCCCGCCTTAAATCTTGAATTCACTGAGGTCGCACAGCGAGATGCTTCAGCACATCTTGTAAAAGGCGGGGAGGGGTGTTTGATAAGGCTACAACGGCCAAGGCATGTTGTGACCCGGAGTACAGCTGTTCCACTAAGGTGTAAACTGCTTTAAGCTTGATCAGCATGTTTTGCTTAAGGTTGGTACTCGTGGGGCCTGTGTGTGCATAAACATAACAGTCAGCCGGAGGTAACTATTACAATAGTCATTGGAAGATTACAATGTTAGAGGTTTTGCACGGTAACTTATCGAAAATGGCTGAGACCATTTGAGATATCTGCCGTTTTAAGTCGGACAGCTCGGTTGTTGCCTCTGCAAGAGATGCTTCTGCTGTCTCGGCCCGAGTCACCAATGAAGCCTTCTCATCAGCCCAAGCTTTCTTCTCTGACTCAAAATTTTTCTTCAACTTCTCATTTTCAAAGACACTGAATTCAAATTTGGGGTTGGCCTTCTGAGTTTCAAGTTCTTGAGTTTCCAGACGACTCTTCAGGACAGCAAGCTCCAACTCAAATTGACTTATGGTGGCCTGCATTGACACCAGGTTATGGTAAGGATCATGGTAAGGTAACATTCAAAGTCCCAAGCATTTTACAAGTAAAGATACTTGGCACTTGGGGGCTAATGTATGCTGAAGAATTTTAAACCTACCATACCAGGTCACACATATTAAGTCTCAAGCACTTTACAAGTAAAGATACTTGACCCTTGGGGGCTAATGTGTATTGCAAATTTAAAACTATCATGTTATAACCGGGTTAACTATATTCTCTTTGAACCGGATAAACAAACAGTAAACAGATTTCTAAGTCTACAACATATTATTTCATAAGCAATAGACTTGGGGGCTGGTATAGTAAGTAAAATTCAAGAGAATAGCATAAGTTATACCTCAGATTTGTGCTGTATTTGTTTCACCATGTCAATTTCCAGGTCACGACTATTATGTACTTGGTTCAGATAGCCCGAGACTATATCACCAATGCTTAAGTGAGTATAGTCAGTGATGTCCTGTTTGGCTTTTCGACGTTCGGCAAATTCTTCCTTGGCAATACATTGGGCAAGAACAGTAGGCCGCCCCGGTTCAACAAATTGACTTTTCAGATACACAACTTCCGGGTCAGTCGTCTTGGCCGGGCTAGGAACTTCCGAGTTATCAGAATTATGGATAACATCTTCTGCAGGCGGGTCAGAGGTTGGCACTAGAATATCAGAAGCCGGTTCAGGCAGTGGCTGATGGGTGGAGCTAGCAGGAGCGGATGAGTCAAGCGCCGGTTTAGTGACAACCGGGTCTTGGGACGACTTATTTTTCCTCGCCTTCTTGCTGGGCTTCACTTGCAGGCTGTCAATAAAGGAGAAGGATGAGTATTAAAGCATAAAGTACGGTAAAACTTAAAGTACGAAAGGTTACATTACCCGGGAGCCGTTTTGAAAGCCGGCATGTTTGATTGCATAGACTCGTCGGAAGAAGGAGAGGTATCCTGATAATTGGAGTCAGATGAATTGAGAGGTTGACGAATCAAACCCGCCAAAGGTAAAACAGAACGTAAATCAGAGATAACCTCGGTCCGGCGCTTCCTAGTTACATCGGGTAAGCCGGAGGAGAGTTCTGCATCTTGATTGGCCCGAGTCTGCCTCCGGTTCTCAAGCTGTTGTTGCTTCAAAAGAAATTGAGGATCTTGATAAGCTAGAGGATGTGAAAATCTTACTTTCCAGGTCACCCTTCGGGTTTTGTGTTTTGGCAAAGGCTCTGAGTCGGAGGAGATTATAGTTACCTCTTCTTCAACTACTTGACTGTTCCCTGTATCCTCCTGAAAGGACAGAATGTCAGTAAAATAGCAACAAGGGAGTTAAGAAAGTTAAAGGATTACCTCTTCATCATCCGAAGAAGTATCATCCAATTTGAGTAACTCATAAGCGTTGGGTTTCTTCTTCTTTGAGGTTCCCGTCTTGGCAGCTTTCCTTTTGGTTTTCTTGGCTGCCCTGGCTTGTTTGGCAGCATCATGATCATATTTGACCTTCCAGAAGTTATCATCGGCCTGTAGAAAAGGATAAAGAATTATGAGCTTAAATAAGGTATAACGAAGCAGAGAGTATTTGTTAAGATTGATAACTCACTGCAGGGGCCGAGATCTTCTTGCAGAAGGGAAGTAAGCCAAAGGTATTACTGGTTACAGTACCCTCCTTCAGCAGTGACTGGGTTGTAGCATCTACCACATCATCTGGTAAGTCGTCAGGACTTTAACGCATTGGATCGTCCTTTTCATCTGTGTAAGTACACATTAAGCCGGGGCGGCGGCTTAATGGAAGTATTCGCCAAGTGACCCAGACTCGGACCAGATTGATGTCGTTTAAACCATTTCCCAAAAGAGCTTTAATCTTCTTGATGGTGGGATTAAGAGGCAGACGTTCAACAGCGGTCAGTTTATCCGCCAGCGGATGGTTGGACTCAAGGCGCAGGGCGCGAAAGCCGGGCAGAGGCTTCTCATCAGCCGGAGAAGTGTCCTGACAGTAGAACCATGTCTGGTTCCAATCTTTTGGGTGACTCGGCAGCTCAGCATAAGGAAAAAGGCAGTCTCTCCGTCGCTGAATCGAGATGCCGCCAAGCTCAAGACTAGGCCCGTTGGCACATTCATTCTGCCGGTTCAAGTAAAAAAGTTCTCTGAACAAAAGCAGACTTGGCTCCTCTCCCAGATACACCTCACAGAAGACTTGAAAATTGCAAAGGTTTGACACGGAATTGGGTCCAATGTCTTGAGGTCTAAGATCAAAGAAATTCAAAACTTCCTTGAAGAATTTTGAGCCGGGAGGGCCAAATCCCCGATTCATGTGATCCGTGAAAACTACCACCTCCCCTTCTTTGGGTTAAGGCCTTTCTTCAGACGGGTCAGGAGCATGATAAGACATGACCTCCTTTTTTGGCAGGAGGCCAGACTTCACGAACTTAGCAAGTTTACTCTTAGTAACTATGGATGGGACCCAATTGTAGGTTATAGGGGCCTTGGCCGCCTTAGGTGCCATGATGACAGTTGGCCTATTACAAAATAAGAAGTTCCGGTTCAAATTTTAAACCGGGAGAAATATCCAAATTATTTAAGGTAGCGGCTTACGAAGGGGCATAATGATATAAGGATGACTGTGCAACAATATTTAAGCCGCTACAAGTATCAAGAGCAGTTCAAAAATTCTTAAGGTCATGAGAAGCAAGCAGGGACGGAGCCAGAAAATGGTGATAGGGGGGGCAAGGTCTAGAAGCATCAAAACAACAAAAGATATAGTCACCTAGCATAGTATCACTGTTTAGAAAGACTGGTAATATAGATATAGTAGGTCTAGATAGTCAAAATATTTGCGTTACTTTGCAATATAAAATAAAATTTGAAGTCCTCTCAACGACCAGCAAGATCAAATGACATATTTATTAGCACTGTTTTTCTTTAAATATTTATTGGGGCCATTCTGTTCACTAGCCCTCCACATTGTTCATATTTGCCTTACCATCATATTCACATGGACATTGAGAGATTGAATCAATTAGCTTGTAAAATTTATAAATACATTTGGTTCTCTTCATCTTCATGTCTACATGGACGAATCTGAATTTTTCTAATTAGTTTCTATGACTGTGGTTTCTATTACTGCACTTTAACATTTTGAATGCATAAATTAATCTAATGTTGGGAGATTTTCCAAGGACTAACTAAGACAATCAGAACTACAGAGGAGAATTTCTAAAAAAGGAGAATTAGAGGAGATTAAACTAACCTTCCCTGCTTGCTTCGTCGCCCCTCATAGGTCATGGAGACCATGCGGGCATGCGGCCCTACGTGCGCCCGAGCGCCAGTGGTCTGTAGATCGCCGCCCTGCCCTATCTGGTCACCGCAGACGTCGCTCGATTGGAAATTTGGAATCAGGAAACTGCCCTCGGCGGCGACGGCGCACGTAGTACGAGCAAGCCAAAACCTAAACTATCTGTGTGTGCGTGGGCTGCTGGTTTCCAAGTCTTTCATGGTGGGCTTAATGTACACGTGTAGTAGTTGTTGCTGGATTTTGGCCTGCTATTAATCTGCAATAAATAATGGGCTTTACTTTGCGTTACAGACCAACAGGGGGGGCGAGAGTAGTCACGGACTCACTGTAGATACGAGATTAGCAGTTGCGTACTCATGATTAAGGGGAAAAATAGATCGTTAGGGGGGATCTAGCCCCCCCTCGTCCCCCCTTGGATTTGTCCCTGGAAGCAAGCAAGGCTCACAGATCAGTGTCATTTATTTAAGCCGGACACCTGGGCAGTTGTGTTTAAGGGCATCTACCAGAAGAAGTTTTCTGGGTGATAAAAACAGGTTTCATAATCTTCTGCTAATATTTGAGATCAAAGGTCTGTTCTGATAAGAAAATTTTATAGACCTAAAAACAGGGCAGAGAAGTTCATACACTCGAAGACGGTTTCCAAACAAGGGAAATGAGATCTGTTTCTATGCAAGATAAACACAAACAGTTACCGCAGCAGTTCTACGTAGTTTTTATGATCTAAACAGGGCATTGGAGGTGAAAACTAATGAGGGTTTTCGTCGGGCGGTGATGAACGCCGACGAACTCAACAAAGTTCCAACGCAGATCTAAGAAAGGGAAGGAGAGGAACTCACGGATGTGGACGAGCTGCGGAGGTTCGCCGTCGATTTCTGGTCAGAGTCAGGTTGATGCAACGGCCTGAGTTGATGAAGACGAGGGGTTCGACGGCGGCGGTGGCGGAGCTCGAGAGGAAGCAAGAGGAAGAAGACGACTGAAAGAGGGAAGAATGAAAGACCTAGGTCTCCCTATTTATAAAGGAAGACTGACCGAGATGGCGCGAGAAACAAGGAAACCAAAACATCATTATCCAGCGGCCCCGACGCCTCGATTCTCGGGATGGTCAGTAAAGGCAAAGATCCGTTGGAGGATATGATGGAATAAAATATGAGTTTTATTGAAGATGATGTCATGGTGATTTGACCCGGATCCAGATGATGACGTCACGGCGGGTTAAAGTTTTCGCGCAAGACTGAAGTCCAGTTCCATAAGGTATTTTAAGATTGACATGAACAGGTTCAAATCAATCTGGGGCCTAATGTTGGGGATATAACTATTTGTGTAAGCCACCCAGGAGGGGCCGGGTTACGTAAAGAAGGCTCACCAGAAAGAAGCCCAAGACCAAGCATGAAGATGGCGGTTCAATAAAGGGCTTAAAGCCCACAGGCGACTTAAGGCCCGTTGAAGTAAACCGCCATAATAGCATGACTTGTATCATAAGGTAGATTTAACTAGTCACCGAGCCGGACACTGTTATAAGTCGGCCGGGACTCTGTAAGCCACAGGGCGTCAACCCGTGTATATAAGGGGACGACCTGCTGGCGGCTTAGGGCAAGAAACAACTGATCGAAAGCCAGGCATAGCGTATCTCGCTCCCTGGTCATCGAAACATCAATACCAACCCAACTAGACGTAGGCCTTACCTTCATCGTAAGGGGCCAAACTAGTATAAACCCTCTCGTGTCCTTTGTCCCGTTTAACCCCTTCAAGCTTCCTAGTTGCGATGGCTCCACAACTAAGTCCTTTCATGAGGACATCTGATGTGACAATTCCACGACACAAAGTGTTCTCCGATAAACGGGAGTTGCATAATCTCATAGTCATAGGAACATGTATAAGTCATGAAGAAAGCAATAGCAACATACTAAACGATCAAGTGCTAAGCTAATGGAATGGGTCAAGTCAATCACATCATTCTCCTAATGATGTGATCCTGTTAATCAAATGACAACTCATGTCTATGGCTAGGAAACACAACCATCTTTGATTAACGAGCTAGTCAAGTAGAGGCATACTAGTGACACTATGTTTGTCTATGTATTCACACATGTATTATGTTTCCGGTTAATACAATTCTAGCATGAATAATAAACATTTATCATGAAATAAGGAAATAAATAATAACTTTATTATTGCCTCTAGGGCATATTTCCTTCAGTCTCCCACTTGCACTAGAGTCAATAATCTAGTTCACATCGTCATGTGATTTAACACCAATATTCACATCTGTATGTGATTAATACCCATAGTTCAAATCGTCATGTGATCAACACCAAAAAGGTTTACTAGAGTCAATAATCTAGTTCACATCGCTATGTGATTAACACCCAAAGAGTACTAAGGTATGATCATGTTTTGCTTGTGAGAGAAGTTTAGTCAACGGGTCTGTCACATTCAGAGCTGTATGTATTTTGCAAATATTCTATGTCTACAATGCTCTGTAAGGAGCTACTCTAGTTAATTGCTCCCACTTTCAATATGTATCCAGATTGAGACTTAGAGTCATCTGGATTGGTGTAAAAGCTTGCACCGATGTAACTCTTTATGACGAGCTCTTTTATCACCTCCATAATCGAGAAATATTTCCTTAGTCCTCACTAAGGATATTCTTGACCACTGTCCAGTGATCTACTCTTAGATCAAAATTGTACTCCCTTGCCAAACTCAAAGCAAGGTATACAATAGGTCTGGTACACAGCATAGCATACTTTATAGAACCTATGACTGAGGCATAGGGAATGACTTTTAATTCTCTTTCTATTTTCTGCCATAGTCGGGTTTTGAGTCTTACTCAACTTCACACCTTGCAACACAGGCAAGAACTCCTTCTTTGACTATTCTATTTTGAACTACTTCAAAATCTTATCAAAGGTATGTATTCATTGAAAAATCTCATCAAGTAGATCTTGATGCTCAATGTGTAAGCATCTTCACCAAGGTCTTTCTCTGAAAAACTCTTATTCAAGTATCCTTTTATGTATCCAGAATTTCTATATCATTTCCAATCAACAATATGTCATCTACATATAGTTTTAGAAAATGCTACAGAGCTCCCACTCACTTTCTTGAAAATAGAGGCTTCGCCAAAAGTCTGTATAAAACCATATGCTTTGATCAACTCATCAAAGCGTATATTCCAACTCTGAGATGCTTGCACCAGTCCATAGATGGATCGCTGGAGCTTGCACATTTTGTTAGCACCTTTAGGATTGACAAAACCTTCTGGTTGCATCATATACAACTCTTCATTAATAAATCCATTAAGGAATGCAGTTTTGACATCCATTTGCCAGATTTCATAAAATGTGGCAATTGCTAACATGATTCGGACAGACTTAGGCATCAATACGAGTGAGAAAATCTCATCGTATTCAACACCTTGAACTTGTCGAAAAACTTTTTGCGACAAGTCGAGCTTTGTAGATAGTAACACTACTTATCAGCGTCTGTCTTCCTCTTGAAGATCCATTTATACAATATGGCTTGCCGATCATCGGGAAACTCCACCAAAGTCCACACTTTGTTCTCATACATGGATCCTATCTCAGATTTCATGGCCTCAAGCCATTTCGCGGAATCAGGGCTCATCATCGCTTCTTCATAGTTCGTAGGTTCATCATGGTCTAGTAACATGACTTCCAGAATAGGATTACCGTACCACTCTGGTGTGGACTATACTTTGGAAGACCTACGAGGTTCTGTAGTAACTTAATCTGAAGTTTCATGATCATCATCATTAGCTTCCTCACTAATTGGTGTAGGAATTACTAGAACTGATTTCTATGATGAACTACTTTCCAATTCGGGAGAAGGTAAAATTACCTTATCAAGCTCTACTTTCCTCCCACTCACTTCTTTCGAGAGAAACTCCTTCTCTAGAAAGGATCC
The DNA here is from genome assembly GCF_002162155.2 of Triticum dicoccoides. NCBI lineage: Eukaryota > Viridiplantae > Streptophyta > Magnoliopsida > Poales > Poaceae > Triticum > Triticum dicoccoides. The sequence goes on along the minus strand of NC_041391.1, from coordinate 584,507,289 downwards.
ATCTTAGCAACGAATATCTTGCCTCCGGGTCTGTGATAGAAGGTGTACCCAACAGTTTCCTTTTGGTATTCTATGAAGACGCACTTCTCCGATTTGGGTTCGAGCTTATCAGGTTGAAACTTTTTCACATAAGCATCGTGATGAGACACAAGTATAGGGGATCTATCGTAGTCCTTTCGATAAGTAAGAGTGTCGAACCCAACGAGGAGGAGAAGGAAATGGCAGGCGGTTTTCAGTAAGGTTTTCTCTGCAAGCACTGAAATTGTAGGTAACAGATAGTTTTGTGATAAGATAATTTGTAATGGGTAACAAGCAATGAAAGTAAATAAAGTGCAGCAAGGTGGCCCAATCCTTTTTGTAGAAAAGGACAAACCTGGACAATTTCTTATAATGAGAAAAGCGCTCCCGAGGACACATGGGAATTATCGTCAAGCTAGTTTTCATCACGCTCATATGATTCGCGTTCGGTACTTTGATAATTTGATATGTGGGTGGACCGGTGCTTGGGTACTGCCCTTACTTGGACAAGCATCCCACTTATGATTAACCCCTATTGCAAGCATCCGCAACTACAAAAGAAGTATTAAGGTAAACCTAACCACAACATTAGACATATGGATCCAAATCAGCCCCTTACGAAGCAACACATAAACTAGGGTTTAAGCTTCTGTCACTCTAGCAACCCATCATCTACTTATTACTTCCCAATGCCTTCCTCTAGGCCCAAATAATGGTGAAGTGTCATGTAGTCGACGTTCACATAACACCACTAGAGGAGAGATAACATACATCTCATCAAAATATCGAACGAATACCAAATTCACATGACTACTAATAGCAAGACTTCACCCATGTCCTCAGGAACAAACGTAACTACTCACAAAGCATATTCATGTTCATAATCAGAGGAGTATTAATATGCATTAAGGATCTGAACATATGATCTTCCACCAAGTAAACCAATTAGCATCAACTACAAGGAGTAATCAACACTACTAGCAACCCACAAGTACCAATTTGTGGTTTTGATACAAGATTGGATACAAGAGATGAACTAGGGTTTTGAGAGGAGATGGTGCTGGTGAAGATGTTGATGGAGATTGACCCCCTCCTGATGAGTGGATCGTTGGTGATGATGATGGTGATAATTTCCCCCTCCCGGAGGGAAGTTTCCCCGGCAGAATAGCTCCGTCGGAGCCCTAGATTGGTTCCACCAAGGTTCCTCCTCGTGGTGGCAGAGTTTGGTCCTGTAAGCTTGCTTATGATTTTTTTTCCAGGGTAAAAGCCTTCATATAGCAGAAGATGGGCACCGGAGGGCCACTAGGGGGCCCAGGAGATAGAGGGCGCGCCCAGTAGGGGTGGGCACGCCCCCCACCCTCCTGGCCAGGGTGTGGGCCCCCTCTGGTGTTTTCTTCGCTCAATAATTCTTATTAATTCCAAAAATTACTTCCGTGGAGTTTCAGGATTTTTGGAGCTGTGCAGAATAGGTTACCAATATTTGCTCCTTTTCCAGCCAGAATTTCAGCTGTCGGTATTCCCCCTCTTCATGATAAACCTTGTAAAATAAGAGAGAATAGCCATAAGTATTGAGACATAATGTGTAATAACAGCCCACAATGCAATAAATATTGATATAAATGCATGATGCAAAATGGACGTATCAACTCCCCCAAGCTTAGACCTCGCTTGTCCTCAAGCGGAAGCCGAAATCGAAAAATATGTCCACATGTTTAGAGATAGAGGCGTCGATAAAAATAAAATACGGACATGAGGGCATCATGATCATTCTTATAACAACAACATAAATAGATTTTGTCATATGATTTCTTATGCTCAAGTAATAATCGATTCACAATGTCAAGTACGGTTCATAAACTTCATTGGAAACTAACAAACTATAACCTCAGTCATTGAAGCAATTGCAATTTATCATAACATCAGAAAGAGTCAAGAATAGAGCTTTTCAGCAAGTCCACATACTCAACCATCATATAGTCTTCTACAATTGCTAACACTCACTCAATACTTGTGGTTATGGAGTTTCAACCAGAAACTGAGAAAGACAGGGGCTTATTGTGTTGCCTCCCAACGTATTCACCTTTGGGTGATGTCAACAATAATAATTCATGCTAACTTACATCCAATTGGATATATATATCAGGATCTTTCAAACATGAGGAGCTTGCCAAAGGATAAAATGAAAAAGGGAAAGGTGAAGATCACCTTGACTCAAGCATAAAGTAAAAACATAAAGTAAAAGATAGGCCCTTCGCAGAGGGAAGCAGAGGTTGTCATGTGCTTTTAGGGTTGGATGCAAAAAATCTTAATGCAAAAGAACGTCACTTTATATTGCTACTTGTGATATGAACCTTTATTATGCAGTCCGTCGCTTTTATTACTTCCATATCACACGATCGTATAAAGCTTATTTTCTCCGCACTGATAAGTCATACATATTTAGAGAGCAATTTTTATTGCTTGCAACATGAAAACTTACTTGAAGGATCTTACTCAATCCATAGGTAGGTATGGTGGACTCTCATGGCAAAAGTGGGTTTAAGGATATTTGGAAGCACAAGTAGTATATCTACTTGGTGCGAGGAATTTGGCTAGCATGAGGGGGAAAGGCAAGCTTAACATGTTGGGAAGATCAATGACAATATACTTTAACTAAGATGTGAGAAAACATAAACCATTACGTTGTCTTCCTTGTCCAATATCAACTCTTTTAGCATGTCATACTTAATGAGTGCTCACAATCATAAAAGATGTCCAAGATAGTATATTTATATGTGAAGACCTCTCTTTCCTTATTACTTCCTATTAACTGCAACGATGACCAAAACTATGTTTGTCAACTCTCAACAACTTTTATGCCTCATACTCTTTATGTGTGAAGTCATTACTATCCATAAGATCAATATGAGCTCTTTTATTCTTATTCTTTCTACTTTCTCAAGATCATAGCAAAATAGCAAAGCCCTTGACTCAACACTAATTTTATTATAGATAGCTCACGGACTCGATTACATAAAGAGATCACAAAGCAAAACTCAAAACTAATTCATACCAAAACTTCAATCTACTAGATCAAGATACTACTAAAAGGATCGAACTAAATAAAAGGGTAAAGGTAGGAGTGTGATGGTGATACGATACCGGGGCACCTCCCCCAAGCTTGGCAGTTGCCAAGGGGAGTGCCCATACCCATGTGATTATGTCCTCAGAGGGGGTGAAGTGGGAGTTGTTGATGATGTAGGCTTGTCGTCCATCTTTCAAGGCATAGGCTCACCATCATAGAAGGATGATTGAGTCTCCGGGATCCTCAAATCTGCAGCCAAACTCATTCTCTTGAATCTATATTCATACTCACAGTTTTGATTTTGCAGGTCATAGATCTGAGCTTGGAGGTGCTCGATTTTCTCTTGAAGCTTAAATATGGTCTCCCTAATGATCTTGGCATCCAGCTTGTGGTTGTTGGTGAACTCTGTCATCATCATTTGATTGGCATTGAGTCCACGCTCCACCATCCCTTGGCACTTGAAAACTTGTTGCTCCATGGCTTCGAGCTTTGTCTCCACGCTTCCGGTACGCCTTGGTCCCTCCACATCACGGTTGTGCAGCACCCCTCACGCATCTCAATGGTTTGAGGGTGTTGCAGCACCTCCGCGAGATAGGGGTTGATAACCCTCTCGAAAAACGTGTCCTTGGGAGCGCTTGGAGACGTCATGGTGCTCTAGATCTGTCAGAAAAATAGCTCGAAACGAAAACAAAAGATATTTGCGTGATACGATGGTCAAAACCTTCGGGAGATTATATAATGAATTTTTACCGACCAAAATACGTAACGTGCAAGAAAACGGAGTCCGGGAGGCACACGAGGTGGCCACAAGACAGGGGGCACGCCCAGTAAGGGTGGGCGCGCCCTCCACCCTTGTGGAGGCCTCGTGTCCTTCCCGGATTACTTCTTTCTTTCCAAAATTATTAAATATTCCAAAACAGAGGAAAATTGCCATTAGAATTGTTTTGGAGTCGGTTTACTTACCGTACCACATACCTATTCCTTTTTGGAGTCTGAAACGTTCTGGAAAGTCTCCCTTATGTATTCCTCCGGGGTTACGGTTTCAATAATATTAGTTTCAACATTGATAGGATTACCTGAGATATAATGTTTGATTCTTTGACCGTTCACCACCCTCGGACTTGTGCCTTCGAAGTTGTTGATTTTTATGGCACCAGAACGATAGACCTCCTCGATAACGTAAGGACCTTCCCATTTAGAGAGAAGTTTTCCTGCAAAAAATCTTAAATGAGAGTTGAATAATAACACATAATCACCCACGTTAAACTCGCGCTTTTGTATCCTTTTGTCATGCCATCGTTTAACTTTTTCTTTGAATAGCTTGGCATTCTCATAGGCTTGAGTTTTCTCCATTCATCTGTGACAGCCTGATTTTTTGTCCCTTTCTTTTTCTTTTGTTTTCCCGAGGTTTTTGCCTGAGTTTTCTTTTTCCGTGGCTTTGTGGTCTGGAAGCTGAAGAAGATGCCCTCTTCTTTGCTTCCAGAGTGGCTTGTTAGGATCCGGCTTGCCTGCTCCCTTCCCATGTTCCCATCCGTGCTCCCACTTCATCCTACGGCTGTCCTTTTCTCTTTT